>NW_009700375.1:0-16689 GCF_000703405.1 Apaloderma vittatum | reverse complement strand
TCGGGGACCCGCCGGCCCCTGCATTTCACGGCCTCCATGTTTCTCCCCAGCCCTGCTCCTCAGGGCCTCAGAGGCCGGGTGAGAAGTGCCTCCCTCCTTCTCTCCTCACTCCTCACCCCTCTCTTTCTGCCTTCCCCTTCCCTTGGTGACCCTTTCATCTCCCCTCCCAGGGCAGAAAGTTTTGGGGTGGTCTCTGCTCTCTAGATCAGCACCTTGCACTACAGCAAGACCCTCCCAAAAGCTTTGCTCTGCTACAGAGATGCACAATGTGAAAAGCTCCTTCACCAAGTGCTTTTGCAAGTGCTAAACCTGAGCAGTTTCAGTGAGCTCATCTGCTGAAAACTCAGTTTACACTAGAAGAGGGCCCACAGATTTGCCAAAACCAGCAGGAAATTTGTGGCATTGCTAGAAATCAGACTGAGATCTCCAGAGTGCTGTTTCCTTGTCTTAATTGTAGGCATATCCTTCCTATAAAAGACTTCTGAAATTTAGTGGAACCAATTATGTAAATATGTTGGAAGCAAAGCCTTGGCCAGCAACTGCACTCTGGAGTTTCATTTCGAAGACTGAAGCTGATTTCTTCAAAATGTAAATGTTGTTTGCACTTTGGGGTTTTTTGTTTGTTTGTGTGTACAACTTAAAAATCAAAGTGCGTGAGAAAAAGAGCTGAAGAATTCTCAGTTTAATTAACAAAGCTAGACAGAAATGAGTGTAAGGTAGCTAAGTTTTACAGGCAATGTCTTGAACATAAGAGCTTCCATACTGGGTCAGACCAAGGGCTTTGCTGGGCCAATATCATGCTGCATTGGTAAAGGACAAAGTCATGCAATAGTTCCTTCCAGCACTTTTTCCTGCCCCCAATATTTCAAAGTCAGAGATTTTCTGAGGCAAATGTAGCTTCCATGACCTTAGTAACCTTCACTGGTTTTCTCTGCCCATCTTCCCTTAAACCTGCATAGTCTGTAGCATTTACAACCCTCTGTGGTGACAAGTTCCACAGGTTGTGCAAAAACCTGTCGCCTTTTGTGTATTTGCAACCTGGCTACGATTACCTTTATTTAATGCTCACTAGTTCTTCATCATACGCCCTGTAGCCCTTCTTCCACCCTGAAGAATTTTAGCTAAGTTAGCTGTGCTTTACATGAAAGACATTCCTGGTTTTCATCCAAACACTTTTTGGCCCTGGCAAGTAGAAAACAAGGAGCGACAGCTACTTGCTTTGGGCAGCTGCATTGAGCAAAACCAACTGCAGCTTGGAAGGTTCAGACTGGACATCAGGAAAAATATCTTCACCAAAAAAGAACATGCAACACTTGAACAAAGTGCCCAGGCAAGCTGTGGAATTGCATGTTTCGTGGTTTCCAGCACTCAGCTAGACAAAATCACAGCTGGCCTGATCTAGTGTTGGCAATAGTTCTGCTTCAAGAGCAAGGTTGGAATGGATGACCTGCAGAGGCCTCTCTCAACCAATATTTCTATGATTCTTTACTTATACAAAGAATGCAAGCAAAACATACGATTTATGTGGCAGCAAAAAATTGTTCTCTACTGATTTCATAACGCTTCCTAGTGGCAGCTCTTGAGCACCAGACTGATGTTTCAATGGAGCCATTTTCATAACTCTCTCTCAAGAAGTAATGACCAGATCAGAACCCATGTTTTCATACCTGAAGTAAGGATCATTTTCTCTGCTTGTGCATCATTTTGTATTTATCTAAATTGAACTCCATCTGCCATTTTCTTATTCAATCATTCACCTCCATAAACTTGTCTGCATATCTTCAAGGTAGTCTCATTTCTATTTATTAACCTAAATAACTTGATATCCTCATCAGACTTAGTGACCTGACTACTCATTCCCTTTTCCAGACCATTTATATGTTGTATAGTGCAGGGCACAGCAGATCGTTATTGGTAACCTAGCATCCCTATAAAGAGTGATCCCTTAGTCCTATAATTTGTTTCCTTCAGAAAATTAGGCTATCAGAGGTTCTTTTCTGCTTATTGAACTCTTGGTGATGGGATCATTGTGCTTCTGCTGCACCTCTCCACTTGCTTCTGCTTTCAGAATCTGAGCTGGGTCATTTATGTTATGCTTTTCTTTAACCTGAAGAACTGGCAAAAAATAAGAGTTGACTCCTGCTTTCATGCTCTTCTCTCTTCTCAGACAAAAGTCATTGAAAGCTCTCAAGATAAAAGAACATTATAAAAATAATTTTAGAAATATTAGAATACATTTATGAGCATAACTTCTGTTTTTAAATTATTTAAAAACATTTTTTCATTAATCCTGGTATTTTGTTTCTTACAATAGTACAATTCTACATTTTGGATAATTATATGTAAATATCTAGAGATTTTTGGAGGGCAAAATTAATCATCACATTAAAAATTTCCTCAATATATAGCTTTCAAAAGACATGAGGAATATATATTTCAGAGTACTGATTCTTTAGAAACACATTGTACAGTATACATAGCAGGGCCATAAAAACATAATTGCTGGAAAAATTCCAGTATGCTAATTTTATCCTTCAGAAGTAATTTTATCTCATTAGAAGATTAGTGACCCCTTTCGGTATTTCTACATGTTCCAAAAATAAGTTTGACATCATATATTGAGAGATGTTGACTTGGAACTGAGCTTTAAAAGACTGACACCTAAACTTAAAACAAACAAACAAATGAAAGTGTCAGAGAAAAAAAAAGAAAAGCAAATCTGCATTAATATCAAGAATCTCCTGACTTCTACAGAAATTCTTCCTGCATATCTATAAAGAAAATGAAGAAAAAAACTCGCATGTTTTTACCATCAGATTTATTCCTGGATTTGAGTGAATTCACAGAACCATAGTATTCTTATATTAAAGTAGACAAAATGAGTCACAAAATGAGCTACAAAGTTTCCAAATAAGATTTTTTTTTTTTCCAGGTAGAAATTTGAGATAGGAGCTTCAACTTTCACGGTGGGCGACAGACGCTGAGCGTGGCCGTACCAGCTGGGCAGCCGCTCCTGGAATGTCATCTGGCCCTACAACACCAGAGGAACAGACTGCTCTCACGTGGGTCTTGCACACATGTGAAAAATGTTTGGTCGTAGCAACAACGTGCCTTGTCTGCAATTCTGAATTGTGCTCATGTAGCGCATTATGCCTCAGCAGGCAGATAACACCTACCCACATACTGTTCTGTCACATATGACTTATGGGAAAAGAAAACAGCCAAAAAGAAACTCAGGAAAACCAAAACAAGCTTCACAGACATCAAAAAGAATGGAAATGCCTATAACACAATTAGAAGTTCAGTGCATAGTCCCTAATCATACCCCATAAATATTCAGCTTTAATCTCTTCCTTTCTTCTCATCATTCCTTTCTGTACTCATGTGTACACGTACTCAAGTACTTTGTTCCAAAACTAGTGATTACTTGGAGAGTGCAGGTCCCCTTTCCTTCACACTTTAATTCTCAAGCTGCATCTGGATACTCTTCCATCCAGCTCATCTGATAATCATATGTTTCACTTCCTTTCTACTTTTCTTGTCCCAGGAAGACTATTTTTTTATGATCTTTAACACTTTTCCAGTCCCCAAACACTCAACTTGGGATAACTCATTGGCTCATGATGAATGGACGTGAGATAATTCCTACTGCTTTCGGAACAAAGGGATGTGAAATACAATGGATCTTTCTTACACGATCAAGAATGGTCTCCATGGTAGTGTCTCTTCTGTGGCAGCTTGTTGCCACAGAGGCCCTTTTGTTTCGTAGACCAGTTGGGGTTGGTTATTGTGCTGTTCAGGGGTTCCTGTGACACAACGCTGACCGGTTAGGCTAAAACACTGAATGAAACAGACCTCTGTTAGAGACCCTGGCTTTGAGGACTTGGAAAAGACGCAAGAACTGCAACAAATCGCATCATTTTTTAAGAGTGTGCACAGTGAAGACAAAGAGGACGACAACAGCATCGCCAGCTCAGGAGAATTCTGTATAGACTGATGGACTATCATGGTACAGGCTGGTGAGGTAGTTATTAATTTGAAACTGGATACAGATGTATGAGGCAGCAAGGATATTAGCAATGACTGCAATGTCATCAACACAAGAACTTACAGATTTGACAAGAAGGAGTGATGTGAAGCTCGAGGTGTCTAGTTGTGATCTGATTTTCACAATATGAGTTTATGAACTAGATATGCAGATAAATGGTAGACTTGAAAAAAACCCACTTTGTAGTACCAACAGATAAAATCCCATTTCCAAGGTAAAACCATGTCAAGCTTGTGGTCAAATCAAGAGGATGCTTTCTTCAGTGAGGCAGCAAGCAAAAATAAATGTGGACATATCTAAACATATGACCCATAGGAGGGAGGCTCTTCTAACTGTGCAGAATGGAAGGGATTTAATAGCCCAGTCAACACCCACCTCCTGCCTATTGTCATTTTTGTCTCCCCCTGGAACAGCAGTTGAAGATGAAGCTGGACAGGCTGATTGTTCTGATATTCATATGTTTAGTAGAAAAGCAGGGGCTATTGTCCACTCATGATTGCTAAAAATAAGCAAAACCTACAATTCTTACCTGAGGTGTAGCATCATGGAAATTATATACACATATATAAAGTGAGCATTTTCCTCAAGGAAAATTTCCACAGGGAGATATCCTTCTGGAGATGTGTCAGATGGCAAATATTTTTATTCACACAATGTGTTGGCACGTTGCAGGCAGGTACTGTTAAGGAAAAAGAATCCCACACCATTTTTGTGAGCATAATACTTTGAAGAAAGCAGTTTTCTCCAAATGGCATTCCCATTGTGCTCACCACACTAGCAGCTTTACTGGAAAATCAGTGAACTGTAGATGGTAATACAGCATACTATGATACGGATAAATGACATTTTGATGTGAAGAGAAAAGAAGTGCATGAGCAGAGACTCTGAAAAGCTTTGGAAAAAAACCCCAACTTTGCCTGGCTAAAGCTGAATATTCACTCCTGCCCCAAGCCTCTTAAATTCCTATAATGGAAACAGCATACTGCACAGGAAAGTTAATACTGTGACGTTGACATGTTAGATAAAATAAGATTTTAGCTACCATCAACATGATTGACCCAACAGAAGTGAAAGAGATTTCAGGGAAAGATGAACTGGTGAGGGACATGGTTATAGCCTAATCTTGCTATTCAGACCAGCAGAGGGTCAGTGGAAGTGAAATGCACATCTTAAAAAGTCTCAGAAATCAGAGGAATTAATAGCAATATGTTATTGGTGACATTTGGCATGAAACTGAGTGCCTGTGGTACTTGGAAGCAGAATATTGAAGCAATCTTCTTCTAGAAGTCTGGACAAAGTAGGAAAAGGTACAGTAACAGAAACTGCATTTTCAAGAGCTCAAATAAAAGGGGGGAGGCAGATGCTGACCTTAATCCATGGGTAGCAAGAAATATTGTAAGAAATACTGGCTTTATTGTCAGCGTTAACTGAAGGTAATCATAAACCATTTACTGCCATTGCAAATATGCCCAGGAGAGCACAAGATTAATTTTTCATCTATAGCTGCAGGACTTATAAACTGAATACAAACCCGAGGGAAAAGCCACACCTTAACAGAACTATCTACTTAACCACATTCCAGAATACTATTCCATCAAAAGGCAAATTTTTTTCGTTTATTCTTAGTAAATTCTAGGTATGAAGTCAGATCCGAAGAAAACCTGGTGATACCATTTTGAAATTCTATTCACAACCTCGAAATAGCTGGATATTTCTGCTAAAATTATCAACAGTGTAATATCTGCTAATGTTCTAATTTTTAAGGCTTCACTTTAGACTTCAAACTTAATAGTCCACTGAAATGAACACAGGGATTTCATACCTCCCAGAGCCATGATTACTATTAGGAAAATAACATTATATTTATTGCCAAGAGCCACAGTGAATACAGTGTCAGAGTTGCCATGTACTCCTTGTTGCCATCCAGAGCACGTTAGGCATACATTATCTTTGGGTCTCTGAAGCTGGCAGGAGAAACTATGACTAAAAAACACCCAGGACACATTTTTAATGCAAACTTCCACCTTCTGTTTTGCACCCCACATAGCTCTCTCTTGTGTCTTCTCTTCACAGAATCACAGAATCACAGAATCACAGAATGTCAGGGGTTGGAAGGGACCTCAAAAGATCATCTAGTCCAGCCCCCCTGCCAGAACAGGATCACCTACAGTAGGTCACACAGGAACGCGTCCAGGCGGGTTTTGAATGTCTCCAGAGAAGGAGACTCCACAACCTCCCTGGGCAGCCTGTGCCAGTGCTCTGTCACCCTCACGGGGAAAAAGTTTTTCCTAATATTTTTGTGGAACCTCCTATGTTCCAGCTTGTACCCATTGCCCCTTGTCCTGTCATTGGACATCACTGAGAAAAGCCTGGCTCCGTCCTCCTGACACCCTTGACATATTTATAAACATTAATGAGGTCACCCCTCAGCCTCCTCTTCTCCAAGCTAAAGAGACCCAGCTCCTTCAGCCTTTCCTCATAAGGGAGATGTTCCACTCCCTTCATCATCTCTGTGGCTCTGTGCTGGACTCTCTCAAGCAGTTCCCTGTCTCTCTTGAGCTGAGGGGCCCAGAACTGGACACAATATTCCAGATGTGGCCTCACCGGGGCAGAGTAGAGGGGCAGGAGGACCTCTCTCGACCTACCAGCTACTCCCCTTCTAACACACCCCAGGATGCCATTGGCCTTCTTGGCCAATGCATTCTCACTATGATCCACCGTGTTAGGCAGGACTCAAAGTCATCCTGGTAACTGAGGGAAGTACAGCTGCACCTGAAGTAATGGGAGATCTTTTTTGTGAGCAATACTATGCAGGAGATTGAAGTATATACTCATAACTGCCCTTCTTGGCTCTGAAAATCTCAGCATGTTTCTAATAGTTTTAAAGCTGTCTCTAAGTTTTTAGCTTGCTGCTGGAATCATTTCCACATGCTAACAACCCAGGAACAGCCCAATGAGGAGAGGGAAGGCAGAAACACTTTGTTCTAATCAGACACCCCTTTGCGCTTTCTCCATCTTGATTTCTGCAGCAGTATTTGCGCAGACTCACATCTCCTGGCTGCCATTCTCACTGTGACAGTGCCCAAAGGATTTCTGAAGATCTAGCATCATTCTCAAGAGGTTACAGGCAGAAGTGTCCTCAAAGGAAATCCACAGATAAACATGAATAGATACTGAGGGATCATTTAGTGCGGTTTGCGTTGGGGTTTTTTTTTTAAATTTGTTATTTGTTTGTTTGGTTGGTTTTTTAAAAAAGCCTGATGGAAGTCTGACCTTTATCTTAGTAAAGACATGTCCTAAGACTGTCTGGTAGCCCGTCCTCTTCCGCTGTCACTCATCACACTCTTGGGTTCAGGCAAGGTGCATCTTCATGGAGTCACGAAGAGACTCACCACGGTATCTCTCAGAGGAGTGGTACTGTGACAAAGGACAGACAGCAGGAGCAAGCTACAGCATGCGTTTTTCCCCTATGGCAGGCATGTTCAAAAAATATGTTAATTGCCCTGACAAAAAAAGACCAAAATTAGAAAACATTGTTGTCTTTTTCAGATGTTGCTTGGGAAAACCGTAAACTTGGGAGTAAGCCTGGAGGTTAGCTGGAAAAACAAGAGCTGAGTTAATAATTGTGTGAACGTTTCAGAGAGAAAATTGTGCTTCTGTTCATTCCTGCCTCAAAACTCTGTAGCAGGTTGTCAGGCTATAATGCTGATAATGAAACATGAAATGCAAGGAGTGCAGGGCGGGACACTAGCAACACTTTGAAGCAGTTTATATCAGATCAGTATTTTCAGAAGTATCATCAGATCAACAGTAGCATATTGGTTTATTTATTATCCCAGCATATCCCGACATTTCATTATGAATGGCTATTTGAATTAAACGTACTATGGAGTTCATCTTTGGTGGCATCTTCCACAACTGTATGCATAATTTGATAGTAATGTAATTTACTTGCTCTGCTTGCTAGTACAACTGACAATGTATGGGAGACAAACTCAAAGCCCAGGCAAGATAGTGGAAGGTTTTTTGACTTCTCAGGCCCTTGCCTCAGGTCTCAAGAGTGAAAAATAGTGGTGGAGCTTCAGTAACCACATAGGTTCTCTTCCTCTACCCATTACAATTTTTGCTTCTGATTAACTCTCTAGCCCATAGTCTCCTTGCATAGTTTAACTGCATTAAAGCAAAACAGATGTGAGAAGATTGAGTTCAGAATGAATTTCATGCAAGTTAAAATAAATGGAAAATTATAGCCCCAACGTATAATGGAAAAATGATATTCATCTTAAGAATTATCACCCATCCACATACTTCTCCTCAGCCAAGATTTTTAAACTAACAACTGCACAATCCAGTTACCAAATCCTCATTATATTTTGTCAAAACTCCCTGAGGTGGGCTTTGCCTGCCTCTTGTATATGTATGAACCCTACCTCGTCCTAGCAGAGGCAAACATTTATACACATTTGGATTATTACCAGAAATTGTGTGACTATTCACTAGATAATCCTTCTTTATCACAGCAAGCATAAGATACTTTTCTTCATCTGTGGCTTGTGCTTCCCCATTTCATTTTCATTAAGATGCTGCTTATTGTTATGGTGCCAACTCCTCTTGCTGCCTGTAACATCATCCAATATCTTCCACTCGTTATGTGTTCGAGCAAACATCATCACGCTTCACCTGCTTCTGGCTCTCTGCTCTCCATTCCACTTCAAAAGGAGCTTCTTTTATACTTTGAGATGCTTCTTCAAATCCTTCCTTAAAGCTCTCCTTTCCTGTGACAGCTAGAGAATGCTTATCACACCTAGGCTATTGATGGGCAGAAACCAAGGACATGGACCACTAAAATTTTACTACCTCTGTAGTCTCCTTTCTGTCTGTATCCCATCTACAACATATCAGCAGATGACTGTAGAGCCTGGGTTTAGAATGGAGATTTTATAAGCAATAATAACAGAAATAAATTAGGTTTTGCAGCATGGGATGAAATACCTGTGCACATATATTACTTCAGTTGCCACAATACTGGTTTTGGAAGAGGTCTACATAGATGCAGTTGCTCTGATTGTGCCAGTACTTATTCTGTTTTAATCACAATCACAGACAGCATGCTGTTGCAGCAATGGCTCTGCATTTCCACTTCAAAATTTTGAGTTTAGCAATTCATGAACTGCATCTAAAAATATATCCTCATTTGAAATCTGGCATTCAGGCTACAGTCTAGAAGCAGTTCCTGTTTAAACCTATTAAGTTACTTCAGCAGTTTTATCTAAGAACACAAGAGATACCTTTGCTGTTTCAGAAAACATTCTTCCATTTTTTCATGTTCAGAACTGACTTTGAAGACATTGTTCTGCATTTCAGTTATCTCTAATATAAGCTTTAAAAAAAATAGATTTAATTTATCATCTTTGTACCACCTTATCTTTTGACAGTTAGTACTGAGTAGCAGTAGGAAGCTGCTGGCTGCAGTCAAATAGATTAGAGAAAGAACTACAGAGTGCCAAAAAGCATATAGAAATGCCTGGTCCTTTGATTTACTTTGGCAAATACATGCTGAGGTCTAATTTACCGACTTACTACAGAACAAAATGGCATTGGCCTTCCAAGTTAAACAAGGACCCAACCAGGAGAAAGCCTTCCCTGTCACTAACAGCACAATAAAAGGGAGTCCTCGGGGACAACAGAAAATTCTTCTAGAGAATGAGCATCCCAAGTCAATGAGACCCTGTCCCAGTTAATTTGTAATTCTTTATTCAAGTTTATTACCTGTTTATTTCAACCCTGAGAAGGCCTTGAAATGTGTAGACATTTACTCCAGCCTGTGATGAGCCGTATGAACCTCAGAGCGGCTGAGCAAAGCTGCAGAGCTCTCACTGTCTCCATCAACTATTCTGCACTTTTCCTGCAAGATTGTCAAGTCACAGGAGAGGAGTTAAAAAGGAAAGACCCAGGCTGGCTGGCCTGCCTTGGATTCAGCACATGATCAGAGATTGCTAGATGCCAAAATTCTGCACAGTTGGATACATTTGGTTTAGCACTAATGTATTTGCGCTGCTACCTGAAATCTGCTGAAGGTCTGAATGGGGTGTGACAGCTAGCAAAATACAGAAAGAGGGCACCTGCCCTCTGTAAACCTCATAGGTTTAATCCCCATTGAGGTTCTTTCAGCAATTTATTCAAACTTTCCAAGCTGCATGGTTACACAGGCCTGTCCTCATGTAGGCCTATGCTATCTCTAAGAATGTCAAGTGCATAATTGAATTATGCTATTTGATTAATTTGAGTATCCCACAGCACAAAAGTGCATTATGTAATTACTAACATGAGCAATGTAAAACTAATGAAGCAAATGTAATGGGTCAAATTTCCAGACAAAATTCACTGCAACTCTCTGATTATTCTCTAATTATGTGTGCAAACTGTTTGAGTGGAGGTCACACTAGCTTCTGTACAGAAAAATTCCCCTAGGGAGGTAGACTGCTCATCCAGATTATGCACTGGGCTACAAAAAGTCAAGCTTTTTAAGCAACAGTTGTTATTAATTTAATAATACATGAATATGACTCAAAGCACAGAATATAAAATCCAAAGACAATAAGACTAATGGGAAAATTCAACACAGTCATGCATTGTTGAGCAAATTTCATTCCTGCATATTGGCAATATTAACTCTAAAATATTCAATTAAGATTTTCTACGATGGGATCATTGTAAAATATGATGGTATTCCCAAACTATGATCCTGTCTTCATTTTTCATTTATTCTTTCACGTATCAGAAAGAACTGGAAATACTGGATTCAGTTTCACTGAGTCAGCTTTCTCTAGTAAAACATAGAGAATTGGTTAGTATTGTTTACTAGTTATAGAATGGGTCTTTTTTGAGATGACTCCATAAAAATTTCTGGTTTTATGAAATCTTCCTATTTTGCTTCAATAAAAGATTTGTTTTGAGTTCTAACTTGTAATTCTAAAAAGAGATAAGATTAATAACTGCTGTGGATTACCGAAAATGTGAAATACTGCCAGACAAATGCTTTAATTTGTAGAGTGGTTAAAACTAATGTACTTCAGCTAGTTTACCTCTTTTCTATTTTTCAATATTTATACTTTTCAAGTCCATTCTGCTATTCAAAGAATAAACGAGTGTTGCTAATGTTTGCAAAAAGCAAATTCCATTGTTTTGTAATAAGCAAACATTACAAAACTGACAATATCATTAAGACTTGTGCCTTAAATGTCATTTGCCTATGTAGTAATTAAGGTAGATTTAGAAAGGAGGCGATAAAATCACGGAAATTAAAGGAAGAAATAATTATTAATGCTGTATTAAATGATCAAAGAAAATTAAATTGGTTTAATAAAAGCCTTCTTATTCCTCTTTCGTTCCCAGCACATGACAGTGAAATTGAAATAGCTGATAGAGGATCTTTCCACCCATGCTGATTTTAGGCCCTAGTTATAGATAGTAACCAAAGTGGTAAAATCATTTTAGCTAGTCTTAAATTTTGTTTTCTTAAATTTTAGATTCAGTTATACTACACAATTACAAAATTATGCTTTGTGCTTTACAGTTGCAGTCAATCCAACACACCTTGCAGGATGGAGAACCCATAACGGAGCTGGGCTTTCAGCCTCCTTCGCCACAGGTGCCTTTGTCTTCCTCAGGTGTTTTACTTGCTGAATCATGTGCTTGATGAAAAGTCTGCATGTTTCAGGCCTTGCTGATTGATAGAGGGTATTCAGGTCCTTATTTATGGGCAGAATAATTTCAGACAGGCCAGTCAGAGATTGCCCTTTCTCCTGAAGACAGAAAAGTAGTTGGACAAAGTCCTGTTGGGGATGACTTCTTTAGGCTGGTCACTACTGCAATCATATGGTGAAAAAGGCAAAGGAGAGTGTCTAGGGTTGCCTTTACAGAAAAAGGTCTCTTACTTGCATAAATGAGTGATAGCTTACTTAATAAATGAGTGATAGCTATATGATCTACTCTGGCCATTTATGCCTGGTTTGGGATTTCTCAAGCTCACAGAAATAGCTGTAAGCCTCATTGTTAAGTCTTTCATTCACCTCAAAACCATCTTATATTCCCTGAACATACTGGGAATCAGCTGAACAAATCCACTATCAATAGCCCAATCCCAGCACCAGGCATAAAAGCTAGGGGGGAATATATGGAGACTCGCTATTTTTTACATTGTATAGTTTATACTCAACTAATAAGGAACTAATAGCAAAAAATTTGCTTTTACATTTTATCAGTGTAAGCTTCATATAATATAAATTCATTAAAGTTAATGCCAAGGAAAAATTCTCATTTGAGCCATTTCTCTTGCAGCCCGTTGTTATCATAGCTGTCAGTTTTCCAGTGCATTCTTTAGAAATGAAATTGCATGTGGATTGACATCAGAGTAGTTTTAGCATCTAAGAGTCTATAGAATTTATATAGCTACAGTGTATCATAAATCAGTTTCCATAAAAACTTTAAAATAACTGAGCCAATTCTATCATAACGAGTTTTTTAAAAAAGGAATAGAATAGAGTAGAGTATAGAGTAGAATAGAATAGAACAGAGTAGAGTAGAGTAGAGTAGAAAAGAATAGAATAGAATAGAATAGAATAGAATAGAATGGACTAGACTAGACTAGACTAGAATAGTGTGCAATGGCCTTCCTTTAAAAATTATTAGCAGATATCTCTCTCCATTTTGTTGACTATTTTCAGTGCACTCAGTGTGTCAGTATCAGTGTATGGTAACAAGCACTATCAGAATGAGACACCTCACTGCTATTGTTGTTCATTCCCGTCACTGTTGGCAGTCAACTACTTCAGTCCAAACTAAACCTTCAGCTTAAGCCTGATAGGTGTCCATTTGTTTATTTACTTCAGCTAAGACAGGCCCACAGTAGAAGTACAAACCATTTTCTTCAATATATTGCAGGTACTCAATTTGGATTTCTTTCTGAGAGACATGGACATAAGCTGTCGTAGCCACAGATTGTCAGTACCTCTGATACAAACTTTATCTTTTATTAAATCATTTATTTTTCTCAGGTTTTTCTCCAGAAATTGTATTTAGCAATGAAGGTAAAACAGAAACTCAGGCTACAAACTCACAATATTCTGCAGCTTTGTCTACTCAATCTATTTTTAGGGTGAGAATGATAGTATCATAGAATTGTCTGGGTTGGAAGGGACCTGAAAGATCATCTAGTTCCAACCTCCCTGCCATGGGCAGGGACATCCCCACTAGACCAGGTTGCTCAGAGCTGCATCCAGCCTGGCCTTAAAAACTTCCAGGGATGGGGCTTCCACCACCTCTCTGGGCAACCTGTGCCAGTGTCTCACCACTCTCATGGGGGAGAACTCCTTCCTAATGTCTAATCGGAATCTACCTGTTTCTAGCTTTGCTCCATTCCCTCTAGTCCTATCACTACCTGACATCCTAAAAAGCCCCTCACCAGAATTCCTGTAGGCTCCCTTAAGATACTGGAAGGCCACAATAAGGTCTCAGAGCCTTCTATTCTCCGGACTGAAGAGCCCCAACTCTCTCAGTCTGTCTTCATAGGGGAGGTTCTCCAGCACTCCACATCCTCGTGGCCCTTCTTTGTCTCTAGGAGCTATCAAAGGAGACTTTATGACTAGATTGAAGACCAGGAGGGGTCGTAAGGCATGTGGGACAAAGGAGAGGCATTTACTAAGGCTTTCAAAGGTCAGTGCAATTAGGCTTTTTGGCTCTGAATCCGATGAAAACTATTATAGAAGGAGCCTAGAAAGATTAGCCTGAATGGCTAAAGTTACCTTTTTGGAATATCTCACAGATGCCAGACTCTTAGGTGGCTAAATTTAGATGAGGTAAATCCCATTCTCAGTATGGCATCAGTTCAGTGATGCACTTAATTATGAGCTATTTCATAGTGACTGTCTCCCACTGTTGTAAATTCAAGAAGAATATGTGGGGTTTTTTTCTGGATTAGGGTTATGAGTAAGTATAATTGAGAATGATTTTGAAATGTACTTTCTTAAAAAAATCAACATTTTAGAAGGTTCATTAAAGAATATATATTTTTGATACACTTAAGAAAATTAAAAAAAAACCATGAAGGTAACAGTCATTTTTTAGATTATTGATCCTTCGAGATACTTGTGTTCTTATAGGGAAATGACTGTGAATCCCTGATTAAAGGAATTAAGTCCAAAGATTTTTGGAATAAAATTTGAAAGCTGAGGTTTTGTGCTCCTAATGTCTCCTTTTTTTATTTTTAGGATACTTTAATCATGAAACATTTCTGTAAATGGGAACTGTAATCCAGATGTTTATGTAAAGTGGAATCTGTCTTTCCATGATTTCTGAAGCTTTTTCTTTTATGGGAAGTCTGGACCCATGTTTTTCTATCTTTTTTTTCAAGAAATGTAGCAGAGATTGTTATCTTGAGACTAAATCTCTTTCAATAAATAGACTTAAAACTTTATTATTCTGTTTTGCTATGTCAGTGCTTTACATTTTTCTGTAAGAAAGAGCAGACTGAGCGGAGAAAAATTCCAGTACTTGAGAGGTGGTTGTTTACACAAATTCCTTTCTCCACTATATCAATTACAGAGAAAAAAGGGAGATAGCATCATTCTCTGCTGTCATACTCCTCACAGAGCCACATGTCGAAATTCATTTCAAGAACATTGAATTTTGAACTTTCATATTTGCTATTTTAGCGGAAGTGGCTGGTTTTCTTTCTTTCTTTCTTTTAATCTAATATTTGTCATGCTAGTTTTGTATTTCTTTCACTTCCTTCTGTTTCAGGATCCCAGAACAAAAGGAAAACAAAAGACCGCACATGATCTTGTAACTTTTGCAGATGTTACACTGTGAACTGCGAAAGGTCTATATAAACTTCAGAGATATTCTAACATCCAGCTGCTAAACAAAAGAAAAATAAACAGCAATATTTAGCTTATAGGCCTACCCTGTCACCTCATGATTTTGAATAATGCAAAAAATCCACATAAATGTCATTCATGTTTGACCTGTTCTTACAGAAATGAATGGTACATGGGCTAAATAAAGAAATCTGCAAGATATCCTACCTCAAATTCTTTTTGCCATTTCACTAAAAATAAGACTTGAGTCGTAACTGTCAGATCTTTGTGCTATAATACATATATCATAGCTGAAAACTAGACACAAAGGGAATTTCATGAGCTGCTTTAATCATATGTTTTATACAGTAACTGTTCCTTTAGCTGTCTATGTGAGTAAATATTTCCTGTCAAAATTAGACTTGTAATTTCAGGTTTCAAATGAAATTAAAACAGCACTGGTTTTTGATCTGAATTTGGAATACCTTCATATTCTTGCACTATCTGGCTATCAGACTCTGACCTGGTAGGATCAGATACACAATAGATGATCCGATGTGACATAAAATACTTTCATAACTAAGGGCAAAATTAGAATACTGTAACATATTTCAACATTTTTTATTTTAATGAACTAACCACAATTCTGTTAATAGCTACAGCAATTCTGGCAGAGACATCAATTATAGGAAAAAATAAAAATACGGTAATTAAATAGACAAATGACATCAGCAAATTAAGACCCTTTGCAGTTTTGCCAAGAAAAACTGTGGCCAGTGAAACTAGATACTGGATAAAGCACTGTGCAGCACAGCCTGGGAGAAGAGAGCCAGAGAAAACTCATGAGGACTTCTGGTACTGGAAATGTTTTATTGTACTATTCAGGGTTAGAGGCTGCAGGGCTTGATGGATAAGGAAGGAAGAGGTGTAAAGAATTAGCTTTTCCCTATAAGGTCAACATTGATCCCATGCCAGAAAGGGAAAGGGTTGAGAAGGCTGGTGCAGAGGGTAAGTATGGAGTCAGGGAACATGAATACTGGACCAGAAACTCCAGCATCATTGTGCCGACTTGGGAGAGGGTGTCATTCCCAAGGCTAACCTCTGCATTTTGTCATTCATTAAAGAAAACAGCTAAATTCTCATTTAATTTACTGAGAGCAAGTTTTAATATATTACCTCTGCCTTTAGCTTTTTGCTTATCTATGGTAATATTGCATTCTGCATTCTCACGTTCAGGCATCTGGGAAAATAAGTGATTTGTTCTCTCAAGAAATTTTTCTGAAGTTAGATCATCAAATTTGCCTGGCACTTTAACTCACAGAGATGATATATGAAGACTGATGTATTAGGTCTCTCTGACTGCAGAAGGAAAGAAATGGGAAAGGTTACCACTGGCACCTAAGCATCTTCTTCTGAGCTTCATGAGGTCTTCTGTTTCTAAAAGCAGCCAAAGCCCAGCGTGGAAGGGATTTCCTCCCATGAACAGAATTTTCTTGAAGATTTTTCAGTACACTCTTTTCTTCCAAACTCTTGCAACATAAGCTAAATCCAAGAAAGGCCTTCAGGAACAAAGTAGGTACCACAGACAAAGTTTGCACGTGTACTACGTTAATCACCAAAGTAAATTAAAAATGATGGCCATTATGAAGAGCCGCAAAAGGACATAATAAGTGTGATGCGACTGATAATCACCAAGTGTCCAGGTAATAAAATGGCAGATAAAATCAGGTAGAGATTACCAGATAGTGATATATATGGGAGATATATATATATATAATATATATA
>NW_009700374.1:1527-2136 GCF_000703405.1 Apaloderma vittatum | reverse complement strand
ATAGTGTCGTGATAGTGCCCCAATAGTGTCATGATAGTGTCATGATAATGCCCCGATAGAGCCATGATATTGTGCCCCAATGGCGTCACGATAGTGCCCAAATAGAGTCACGATAGCGCCCCAATGGTGTCATGATACTGTCGTGATAGTGCCCCAGTAGTGTCACAACAGTGTCACCATAGTGCCCCAATACTATCATGATAGTGTCGTGATAGTGCCCTGATAGAGTCATGATAGCACGTCTCAATAGTCACGATAGCGCCCCAACAGTGTCATGATAGTGTCGTGATAGTGCCCCAACAGAGCCATGATAGTGTGCCCCAATAGTGTCACGATAGTGCCCCAATGGTGTCACGATAGTGTTGTGATAGTGTCCCAATAGTGCCCCGACAGCGTCACGATAAGAGTCATGATAGAGCTCCCCAATAGCACCCTGACAGTGTCATGACAGTATCGTGATAGTGCCCCAACAGAGTCGTGACAGAGCCACCGCAGAGCTCCCCAGTAAGGTCCCAATAGTGCTGTGATAGTGTCGCGATAGAGCCCCAAGGGCATCTCAGCGGTGCCCCAGTAGTGTCGTGATAGTGCCTCAAGAGTGTCCCGAGAGTG
>NW_009700374.1:1180-1476 GCF_000703405.1 Apaloderma vittatum | reverse complement strand
AGGACGAAGCTGCCGTAGCGGCACGTGGGATAACAAGGTGACGATCGCGACAGATATCGCGATAGAGCCCGGAGAGAGGCCTGAGCGTCGGGACAGAGTCACAGCAGAGCCCACCTTGTCGTGATTAAGCCACGACAGAGTCGTGACAGGGTCCCAGTCGGTGTGGCAACAATGACAGAGCCCCGATAGTCGTGACAGAGCCCAGCTAGAGCTACGAACGTCACGACAGAGACAAAACTGTCACGACAGGGCAATAGTCGTGACAGTGCCGCAAGGGAGGCTCGGCAGCGCCTGGG
>NW_009700374.1:468-1127 GCF_000703405.1 Apaloderma vittatum | reverse complement strand
GACAGAGCCACCATATCGTGATAGTCACGCTAGTGTCACGATAGAGGCAGGATAGTGGCCCGTGGCAGAGCTGATATCGTCACAGCAGCGCCCTTAGAGAGCCAGAACAGTCGTGATAGTCACGATAGTCGTGACAGAGCCATGAGAGAGTCACGATAGTGCTGTGATAGTTGTGACAGAGTCATGATAGAGCTGCGATAGCGCTGTGATAGTGGTGAGAGAGTTGTGATAGTGCGGTGATAGTCGTGACAGAGCCGTGTGAGTTGCGATAGCGCTGTGATAGTCGTGACAGTCGTGAGAGTCGTAATAGCGCTGTGATAGTGAGTCACGATAGCACTGTGATCGTCATGACAGAGCCTTGAGAGTTGCGATAGTGCTGTGACAGTCATGACAGAGTCGTGATAGTGCTGTGATAGTCGTGACAGAGCCGTGAGAGTTGCGATAGCGCTGTGATAGTCGTGACGGAGTCGTGACAGTGCGGTGGTAGTCGCGACAGAGCCCCAATAGGTGCGATAGAGCCCCAAAAGTCCCGTGATAGTCGCTACGGAACCCTGACAGAGGCGCGATAGTCGCGATAGAGCTGCGACGGGGGCGCGATAGGCACGACGGAGGCTCAATAGAGGCATGATGGGGGGCGATAGGCGCGACGGGGGGGGGGT
>NW_009700374.1:0-247 GCF_000703405.1 Apaloderma vittatum | reverse complement strand
CGTTTCTCCATGAGCGGCTTCAGGAGCTGCGAAAGTGAAAGTGAAAGTGAAAGTGAGGCCCAAACTGGGCCAAACTGGGATAAACTGGGCCAAACTGGGACGGGGTGAGACCAACTGGGAGCAAACTGGGCTGGGTTAGAGCCCGGACTGGGACCAACTGGGATAAACCTGGTTGGGTCAGAGTCTGGACTGGGATGAACTGGGGTGAACTGGGGCAAACTGGGTTGGGTTAGGGCCCAGACTGGGA
>NW_009700373.1:2835-8217 GCF_000703405.1 Apaloderma vittatum | reverse complement strand
CCGTGGCAGGGTTGGCGGTAGCCTTAACCACGCGGGGACTCGCCACGGCGGTGACTCAGCTGCTCCACGCTCGTCAGGGCTTCCGAGGGGCTTGGCTTCACTGCTGCTGCTCAGGCGCAGCAAAATCCAAACTGGACATTTCTCGATTCAGCTAAAAATCACAGGAGAGCCTGCAAGAGGCCCGGGGGAGCCCCAGGGCCCAGCGAGCCCTGTTTTGTGTCAGACACTGGCGGTGCAGCTCCTGCTGCGGTCGGCACCCAGCGAGGGGCTGTGCCGGCCCCACGTGCTGCAGGCAGCACCGGCCCCTCTTCATATATCTTGACATATATTTTGAGTTTCTAGACCACATTTTTATTCACTCTTTGCAAACACTTGCATGGGTGAAGATTCATTCATTCATACGGACGCTGGGAACAGGAGGATAATCCAGTCAGTCGGCACACAACAGCTTTGTTCACTGTGAGGCCACTTTCAGATGAATTCTGGAAGCATTCACACTGTGGGCTACGTGAAGCATTTGTAGAATAATTGAAACTAGGTTGGTAAAACCGGCAAAAATTAATAATAATTGCCAAGCATGTTAGCAGACCATTTGCAAACAAAGAAAGGAATAACTGCACTGACTACTACGTTAGGCCAGTTCTAATTAACATCTATAAAAGTAGCACTAAAATGTCAAGAGCAATGTTCTTCAGCGAGTAAAGCCTACAGATGTAATGTTTACATAATACTGAGCTGTAAAAATTTCTTTGATTAATTTTTTAGAAGTTTTATTGCAGTTTCACGTTTGGAATGTGTGGCTGTCATGTCCAATTTTACAAGGGAAATGTGAAAAATTCTTTTCCCATTTCTTGTTTCAAATGTCCTTCGCAGGGAAGCTTTACAGGATTAAGCCTTTGGAAATGATCTTTTTAAAAAAAAATTAATTAGAACATAGCCATATCTGTAATTTGCTTCGGGAGGCTGTACGTCGCTCCTATGCATTTCAGTGTCATTCTGGTGACATTCAGAAAATGAAACGAGTGTTAAAAGAAAATGCATTTTTATGAAAATAAAGCACAAGTTGCTCTGTAGCCTGCGCAAGGAAACGGGCATTTACAGCGGCTCCTCTATGGCAGCGGTTAAAAGAAGTGTACAGAAGAATAGTACCACTGTTTTTTCCTTCTTGCAGCGCTACAGTGGCGCTTGCACAGGGATTAATTTCCCACATGTGCAGCGAGCAGAAAATGGACCTGTTCCATCAGAGATTTAGGAAGGAGAAGAGCTGGAAACACTGAGCTCCAGGGCAGACCGACTCCCTCTCCGAGTCGGAGTGTTTCCACACAGATCCAACCACTTGTTAGTGCCTACTTTCTTTTCGTCAGCTCCCCAAATCCTCCTGGCACCGATACCTTTCAGCTGCTCATTTTTATTCCAGCTGCCTTCCCTTGTGTTCTTTTTTAAGTACCCGATTTCTCAGATTTCAATTTCCTGCCTAAAAGGTTACTGAAATAATCCTCCTCTCTCAAATTTCATAGCGAAATATATACAGTAATATATACAGCTAAATCTCTGTTCATTATAGCACGCTCTCAAAGCATTCAGGGAAATCATTAAGATGATGTTCATTATGAGCCCTATTATTGCACTACACAGCAAAACTAATTAAATAAAGCAAGCCGACATGAATAAAATCATTAAACACTCATCTTGGCTTTATTTGAGACTGTATCAGCCTGACTTGCGTTTCAGGATAGATGGAGCCAGGCAATGATTTAGAGGCCCATATGAAAACTGCTTCCATCTAGGAAACTCAATAAGCCTTAATCAAAATCACACTCCCAATTTCGATAGATGCCTCCTGTTCTCTGAAGGTCCTACCTGCCTGGCATTTTCAGCATTGCACCCTTTACTGCTCACACTGGAGGAAAATTACAGGCCAGAATGCCACGAGGGTCTTGTTTTCAGAATCTGATAGTGGACACCAGCAGCCCCGCAGTCAGCATTCCCTTGCTGTTCGGTTTGACTGTGTGGCCTGGCACAAGTGGCTCGGTTTCCTCAGCACAAGCGTATCCCAGCTGGCTGCGTGAAGAATTCTGTCAGCTGCCTTAACAGCAGGCTGTGGAGAAGAAAGATTGGCTAAAATTTGTCAAATGCGGTATGTGTAAAATACATAAACGTACTGTGCACATTGATCTTGGATTATTATTGTCAGGAAGCGTCCAGTCTTTAACAAGACTTGATCACACTATATGCAACATAGCCCTTGTCGTGAGGACTAGAATGTGTTATAGCTAAACCCACGCATGTGTCATACACACCTGCAATACCTTCAGAGAGGAGTTCTCTCATGTCTGAATAAAGACATTATTTTTAAAATGTGTGATTAAGGATCCATGCAAATACTCACTTACCTGTCATCTCCTCTCTCTCCCTATTTCTTTTGACAGAAGTATCTTTGTGTTACTCAAAAACGACATTACATCCAGTACAATAAATTCATCAAAGGGCAATGGACGCGTATTTTAACGTCTGAATTCCACCAGCTCTTGGCAGATGGATGCCTGGATTGACAGTGCCATTACCCATTTCCACAAACTAACGTTCTCTATGGCACAGTCCATTTTCTCTGAATATTTCCATAAACTGTCTAACTTCGTACTTCACAATGATAGTTTTATTGGTAGGAAGGAGGACCATAAAGGATTATTGACACATCAGAAATTTAATGGGCAAACCCGTGCTTTGTGTGGCTCAGTAGAAATTTGTGGAAGCTTTTATAGAAAACTGTTTACTCCTAAGCGTGGAGTCCGGGAACATGTGTGTGAACATGTACACACAAGACCCTATATGATGTAAAAATATATGAGAAAATAATTAATAGAGCTCTGTATTTATTAAAATACAATTTTAAACTTTCTTCATAAAATACTAAACTTAATTGTAGCTTTAAAATGTAAAATAGTACAAATCCAGACATCTCAATACCCGTGGAATAAATTCATTAAGCCTGCTGACATTACTTATGGCTGATACTGACCAAAATCTAAAATTTGAGACAAAAACGCTTGGTGTAAAAGGAGCGGAGTGGCACTAGGACTTAAAGCAGTCTGACAGAGGCTTCGGCCAGTGCATCCCAGAAGACATGGCTGCCCACCGGGGTGTGAGGAGCTGCCTCCTGCCCCGGTGCTAGCAGGCCTGCGCCGGGCAGCAGCAGGCGCGGAAGAGAATCCAAGAGAGAAATACTCTTAGAAGCGCCCTGAGCAACCACCGTGCTCGTGGGGGGCTCCCAGGGTGCGAGGCAGCGGGCCAGCCCGGCTGCCTGTCTGCCTGCTCCGCGGCGCCCGGGATTCCAGCCCCGCTCCTTTTCCTTCCTGGAAGGCTCCAGCGCTCCCAGCGCTGCTGGCACGGGCTACCATGACACTTTCCAAACACTGGTTAGTCGCTCTTCCTCCTTCTTTTCTCCCATTACTTCCCAGCCAGAAGCAAATTCATTTGCTATTTACCTCCAGATTGCTTTCAGTAATGAAATCAATGCGCAGTACTTAGGGAATTCAGAATAGACGCAACTGTAACAGTTAAAGCAAATAATCAGGTTACAAGAATGCAACTTCATTTTGCTGTTCCTAACATCCAGAAAGCTTGTCTAGTAGAGAAGCAATCATCAGGGACGGCTTTTCAGGACAAAGTTTGGTCTCCAGCTGAAGATGCCAAGCCTATGTCAAACGTCTGTCTTTCCCCAAACATTTGGTATACCCTGGCCACCGATGAGTAGATACAGGCTGATACACAAACTACAACTTCATGCTCCGTGTTCTACGATTATTATTACTTTGTGACTTTTCGCATTTGTCTTGGACTTCAGCGTTCTCAATTCTACCACTGCTTTTGTCGTTAAGCTAATATTTTGTAATAATTTTTAAAACCTCCGGTTGCCCAGAAATTCTCCTTATTCCTTTGAAGTCAACCTCAGCAATTCCCAACCTCCATGCCTAGCTCCTTCATACCTCCTCTTGCCCAGAAGAGATCCTCGGGAAAAATCCTGCCTCCTGAAAGGTTTCTTTACCAGTGAGGACGCTCTTGCGTGCCTCTCTGACGGCGTGTGCTCGGTTCTCTGTTCCGCTGCTCTGCACGAGGATTACGCAGCCCTCCAAGGACTTTGACAGCTCAGTTTAGAGAAACACAAAATGCAGGTTTTCATGTGGATAACAAGAACTTGGTAGTTGTCCATTCAAGCGCCCAGCTTTCAAATGACGGTCAGAACTAAATCAATCAATCAATCAATCAATCGGTATGTCTTGAGGTTTTGACCCTAATATTATTAGTCACACAGAAAAGAATGATTTCTCACACAAATCTTTTTCCTCTGATAAAAACCAAGAAAGTATTAAAAAATAAGAAAATTTTAAAAAGAGAAAGCAAATAACAGGATGTCTTGATTTAAAAACCACCTTTAATAAATTTATCTTTACCTATTTGAAACACTACTGTACAAAGCAGCATGAAAAGAGAGAAACATTATTGCTGTATCATTCCACATTGCCAGAGCTAATGATCTATTCTGAAAAACTTTTAAAGCAGTTTTCAGTCAAATTTGTAATTAATTTTTTCTGCATCATATTCTTACTGACAAAGACAAAACATAGTAATACAGACCCTAAGAAAAGTCATCAATTAGTGTTTTCAGACATCTGAAGTATTTCATTACTTCCTTCATCAAAAGAAGAGTTTATCTGCATTTGCTGCATTATAAATGTTATGCTACAACAACATTGTTAATGCAGTTTCATTATTTCTACTTCAGTGAAATCAGAGAAGAGATCTGTGTACTTTTTTCTTAGGATTTTTACAAGCTGAGAAGTAATCAATCATCCACAAATGAAAACGGGAAATTTGTTGCAAGTGCTATTCATGCTACACATCAGCCTTCTCTTTTCGTCTCTGTAGACAGATTTCATCATAAATTTGCTTCCGAAACTTCAGCATGTCTCCTACATCTTTGTGGGAGAGCATTTCTTCAATTGACAAGAGCTTAAAGCCACATAATTTAAAAGCTGACATGTGCTGCACAGAATTTAACATTTGTATCGACATTCTAACTGATTCACTTAAAGTAGAACAAACAGGGAAAATCCTAGCAGTCCACAACCCCAGGCGTGGGCTCTCACTGGAGAAGAGCTGGTCTGAAACCTCCATGCCCCAGAGGCCCAAGCACTGCAGTAAGCTGACTCCAAAAAACTGGAGCGAACATACATCTGACAGTGATTTTACGTTCTTTTTCAAGTCGTCCTCTACACTGAACACCACAGTCGCATACTTCACCTGATTGCTAATTTTCACACTTAACGAACTCAGGAAACAGTTGGAAGGTATGTCTACTTTCAAACTTATGTGTGATCCACT
>NW_009700373.1:0-2804 GCF_000703405.1 Apaloderma vittatum | reverse complement strand
TTCCCTACAGAGACCTCTGCTCCAATCCTAGAGTATTCGATAACGGATCCAGGTCCAACAGAACACCCAGGCTCGAGCACACTGTGAATGACAGTGGCCGACGGATCCAAGCTCTCCGCTTTGTCAGAGACAATGCTAAAAGCCACAGGCAGTAAGTCAAGCTCAAGTTTCAGTTTGCTATCAGATGTAAAATGGAACAAATACTCCTGAGTCGTTCCGATGTGATAGAACTTCGAGTTGTTTAGGACTATGACGTTGAGCGCAGTTCCCTTCAGAAGGGAGTACAGCTTCTGCCGCACTTCTACTAACTGGGACTCCTGTTCCGTGACGTTACTTGTATTTTTTGTGTAATCTTGAGTGGCTCCCGGTCCCAAAGCCTGGAGGAAGTCACCGTATGCATCGATTTCACAGCAAAGACTGCCCAGCTGCTTATAGAACGTCAGTAACCGCTTCGCAGTGCTATGATCGATGTAAAATATACTGTCTGTATACACACACTCCGAGCCCTTGTGGGCTCCTGAGGACTCCCTCAGGCACATGGCACCACACTGGCGCATCGTCTCAATATCAGGCTTGTGCAGGAAACGATGGCAAGACGCATACTCAAGGCCTTCTTTTCCAGAAAAACTGGATGGGTCTAAAACAAACACCCCATGAGTGGTCCCGACTGTCAGATCTGAAGGGTGAGCTAACGCGGTGAAGCCAGGTTTGTCAAACACGACGGTTTCTGTAACACCAGTGCTATAAAGTTCTACATCGTCCGAACACGTGACAAGGATTCCTGGTTTCATGCGACTGGGGAAATCGATGTACATGGCAAGCTTCAGCTCCAACATCTGGTAAACGGGATCGCCAAAAGGCAAAGCTGTGAAAATCTTTCCCAGGGCACTTGCGCTTGGTAAACGCTGACTGTAACCACCTTGAAGAAAAAGACACTTTTAATCCCACAGAGACACTGTGCTTGTGTAAGCAAAACCTAAACGAAAACCCAAACATACACACAGAAGTATTACAAAAACACAACACAGCTTGGTGACATACCAAGGGTTCCTCAAAAAATGTAAAAACCCCATCACTCTTCTCCTAACATTTTGCAATGCAGATCTAATGTCCAGAATTTGCATGTCTTAAATACCTTAAATGAGAACTGTGGTGGATTTGGCTACCTGTAGTTTGCTTCGGAGCTGAATACGGACCACTTGCCCCTAACTAAAGCAAAGAAAGCAAATGACACCTGCTTTTTGCTTGAAAAAAGGAGGACCCCTGCCAGGAATTTTACATAGTGTAGGGTCAATGGTTGGACTTGATGATCCCAAGGGTCTTTTCCAACGTGAATTGTTCCATGATTCTATGATCAGGGGTGAGTCAGACAAGCAGTGCTTCACTCAGCTGACTTGTTACTACCTGGTTTCCTTCTCCTCTGCAAAAGTGCTGCCCTTTTGGGCAGTGTTCTGGATAACTGGGTAAGGGAAGCATTCAGTCTGCCTGGAGTTACAGCAGTTTGTAACTTGCAGGTCCTCCCAGCAAGAGCTGTGCCCCTTACTCTGGTATTTCAAGGCAGAAGCTCAATTCGGACACTCTGAATTATGTTTCTTTCCCCACTGTTTGATCAAACAATGCAGGTGCCAGGACTGAATGCTTACGTGACAGTGGTATCTTCTAAGTGTAAATCTAAATTCAAATGATCAGATCAGATACATTTGGGATAACTCTTCTGACAGAACTCTGACTCCTCCGCCATCATAGTATTTTTAGAGAAAATAAAAAAAAGAAGTGTACAATTTTAGAGTGTGAAGTATAAAACAGAATTTACCAGAATGAATTAGCAGCACAATAAAAGAAGTCCATTTATCACCGTACAGATCCTCCAGGCACCGAAGAACATGAAGTGTTGATCCACCATTTCCTGAAGAAAAACAATATTTTGATACCTGCTGAAAAGAGCGCTAATAATAAATAATAAACCACACAAAACCCACTCGGATCTAGTGCTGCGGTAGGGTGGTCAGGAAGCATGTTTTAAATGCTCCCTTCTGCTGTAGAAAATAATTTCATTTTTGAACAAGTCCTTGTGACTGCAGAGACGATCTCTTAAACTGTGTGTCAACACCTGTCTGAAATGTCCTCAGCCAGTTCTGGCAGTGCAGGCTTTGTGCTGTACCGCGGCTGATCAAGCCATGCAGAGAAGATGAGGGACAGTCACCTGAGGGGAGGGCAGCTTGAGCAGGCAGCTCTTGGGAAAACCCCATGTTCTCCCCTCCTGGTCATCCTCTGCACGGCCCCAGCGTTTGGACCATTTCATCACTTCCAGAGGCCGTAACTTAACCATAAAAAAACAGCTCCCACAGGAAACCAGTCACACAGAAGTTCAGTAATGACTCAAAGCAAGCGTTCAGAAGTCCTTTTGACAGTTGCAACAGGGAAATGAGGATAAAGGTGTGGGGTGTAATGAACAGTTTGGGACATGATGAGTGGCCTGGGATATTTTTATGTGCTCCTACAACTTAACACTGTTAGGTCTCTGCCGATTATCCTTCTCTGCAGATGGACTACTGACATTACTTTCTACACCAAAGCGGAGCCAAGAACTACGGGACGGTATCACGGACGGGACGGTATTGGGCATTAGGACTACTTTCTTCGGGCTTTTAGCCGTGCACAATGATCTTTCAAGGTCCCTCCCAAGCCCTCTCGCCCTGTGCCGGGGTGACACACTAACACTTACTCCAGCTGTTCAGACTGACACAAGCGGGTCAGGACGGGCGGCTCGCATTCCCAGGCCCCGCGAGTCGGCGCTGCCCTGC
>NW_009700372.1:2016-10904 GCF_000703405.1 Apaloderma vittatum | reverse complement strand
CTCTCAACCCACTCTGTGCCCAATTTTGATGACACTGGTTTTTAATGTTCTTTATAGGTGTCTTATCTTGGGATCCTCGGGACACAATTGTATTCTCCTTTTACCCCGCTTGCTTTTCTTATTGGTTTTGGTTCCTTTTGAGTAAGTTCTCGCTATCTCAGATCAGTTTGCTGCATAAAAGCATACTAATCTGGGGATAAAGAGACAGAAAGATCAGTTCAGAAGTTCATTAGCATTACACATGCTGAGGTTACAGCCAAGGTTAGTTACACCATGAGCAATAGTAATCCTGCAAGACTAAATATTGCAATTTTTAACTTTTTTTTTCCAGTGGAATTGCCAAACAGTAGCTGTGGTGGTAACTCGGGAGTGAAACCACAGAAGGGTGTTTGTTTTCCTGCGATTTTAAAATTTTCACTCATTTTAGTAAAAGTGGACCCGCATTTCTTCTTACTTCTGTCATGGGAGAGATCTGCGACAAGTCATGGGAAACGCATGAATAAATTAGAAGAATCTCCATCTAAGCCAATATTGGCTCCTTGTACAATCACAGTTGTACTTAAAATTTGTAAAATTCTTTATGCATTTAAGCCCCCCAAAGTGCTATGCTGTTTTATATAACTAGGTATCTGACCTAATTCATAGACAGAGGGAAAAAAGATTTAAAGAAACTCTGCAGCAAGTAGTTTCTCCTTGTAACTTATTCTCTCCATATTTTTATGCAAGGGCGTAAATTAATTACAAGGATGCCAATCTTAGCTCTGTTTTTATCAAATGAAATTACACAGACATTCCCAGTAGTACGACGGCCTGTGTTTTTGGAAATATTTAAGTTGATGAAAAATTAATTTTTCACTTATTAGTTCTCATTTCATGAACTGAATCTTCTTTTTTCATAACTGACTGCTGTAACAGGTTTGAGTCTCTGATTGTTACCAATTATTTGAATAAAGATTTGTTATTATTTGAAAGTTTGAGCCTTTTGGCTCTAACTAATTAATAGGACAGGATGAAGGGAAAAAGTAGTGAATTATTCACTAACATTTGGCTTAATTACAAACAAATGACACTTTTAAATTGAAAAGCACTTGATGAAAAACAGAAGACAAATGAGATTTTTCTGTATAAATAATGAATAGTCCTAATTTTTAAATTTAAAACCCAAGCTTAAAAAAAAAACCATATAAAAAAATACCCCCCACAATCAATTCTGTAGCTTTGTAATAAGATCTACTTTCATTTTGTGAGCTGAGAACAATTCTGTTTGACCTAGATGGAGTTTTCTTTCAGATCTGGATCTGCTTAGCTTTAGGGACTGTAATTCTATTCCACAAAAAGAATTATGCTGAAAGCTTTATAAAGATTTTTTCCTTCCAATTTATGCCTGATATTAATCTTGCAATGAACTAAACAGATGAGTTATACCGCAGGACTGTGCAAGTACTGTATTTGCAAAAAACATTTGCTCTAGAATTCAGATACGAAGCAGTATGTCAGCCACTTAACTATGAGGTTTTCTTAATCCCAGATCTTCTTGTAAAGGACATAATTTGATTAAAACAAATTCAGCAGAGCCCAAGGTATCTCTTTCAGTGCAAAAACTATCTGAAAAGGATCTAACTATTTTATTGACTTTCCACATTCTTTAAAAAATGCATCATTATAATTACAGGCGCTCTGCTCCTCAGCAGATTTATGCCCCTGTTTATCCATGTACACGGCATGCCCTGACTTCTTAGATTTAAATTGCATCTTTCACTATATACTGATCCGGATTTGGGAGATGGGTGTATGTGAACTGGGTGTATGGCCTGGAGTTCACATTTGCTTGCATTTTGCAACAGCAAAATGTTGGCATTTTGGAAACACTATCCAGCATCCTGCTACAGACTCTACATTCCTTTCCACTGGCATTGGGCTGGCGTGGGTAGGGACCAAAGTTAAATAAAAAACTTTGATGCCCTAGAAGGCCAAGCCTTTTGAATCAGATAAATCTACTTTTCTTTCTGAGGGAACTGTAATGAACTGACAAGCAGAAAATAGATGGTTTTTTTTAATGTTTTCTCTACTTGAATGAGAAATACATAAAAGTCTGTCTTTTAACACGGTAGAGACAATGTGAGAAAACACATCATTCCCAAAACAGAGCTTACCTGTCCTGCAAGCCAGGACTTCTAGTTCAGGCTGGGGACCTGAATTTATAACTTGCTATTCATTATATCCACTTACAGACATTACACGTTTGCATTTGGCTGCAGTTCATCATTTACTCTTCATCTGTGTTGCCTTTTTGCCTCGTGATAGAGGGAATCCTACACTGATAAAGAATGAATAATGTTAATTATGTTTTAGCTATGGTATTACAAATGTTACATACTCGACTTCACAGTGCAGTTGAAATAAACAGATGCACTTTGCAAACTGCTGAAATTTAGCTTTTTGTCAAGTGTAAGGATTTACTCTTTCATTAAGAAACTGACAGCTTATATATCTGAGACTGAAAAGCAGAAGGTGACCAAAGTTTTGTGTTTACACCCCTTTTCCTCCTTCCCCTGCTCCCAGCTATCCCTTGCATCCTGGTTCATAGAAAGAGCAGACAAATGCCATCGTCTAATAATTAACAAAGTGGGCAAAGTGCTCAGTGTTCCAAAGCAGGCACCAGGAAGGAGGAGCATTCTCTAGAGAGGTCAAATCAAGCGTGCGTGTTGCCAAAATTAGAAAGGGATAACCAGTACCTGTCCTTGGCTGCATCACTGCTGGTCCCTCAGCTCTGTACAGGTACGCCGGGAAAAGGGGAACATGAAGCACAGGGAAGCCCAAAGCACATTGTACTGCCAGGAGACGGCATCCATCTGCGTGAATATTATGGGTAGCTTGTGGCAAACCCAACCAGAGTAACCCAGCACGGTTATTTACTGGGGAGTTTGTTTCTAGTTATCCGTAACGTGACATACCTGTCAGCTCACCTCGAGCCCAAAATCTGCTGGGAGGCTTTGTGGTCTTCTCGGTAGGACACCGGCATCGGACCGAATGAACGGAGCATTTACAGTGGGAAAGAAAATAATCTGTGATGAGTGATCTCGTGTCTCTGGCCTTCAGCTTTAACCACATTTGAAAGTGTGAAGAAGGTGCCTCCCCAAAGTCGTAGCTGTCTTGACAACTGAAATGAATGAAACGCACTGCAACCATTCCGCTGGGCTTACACGGAAAGTGGCTTCCAATTTGGATTAGTTTTGCACTGTGGAGAGGGGAATATTGGGGTTTATAAGGAGGGTAATCGATTTTGGGAAAAAAAAAAACTACTATTCAGTTAATTTTCTTTCTTACCAAATGCCGTTGTTTAGTTGTGCAAATATTCAAACAAAAAAAATAGCTTGCTGGAAGAAATAGGCTAAAAATTATTAAGAAAAAAAAGTGAAAAGTTAAGAAATACCATAATAAGATCACCTGGGCAAAGAGTATGCCTCTTTTTTCACATGTGAGATTTTGTAGTCTTTAATTACCTCTTCAGACAGTGCTGGTATATGAGAAGGGACCCTTCGGAAGGGTCCCTGCACTACTCAAGGGCCCAGAAAGGATGATACTTTGCTATTTTTGTTTTCTCCTCATTATTCAAGCATATACCCTGAAACCTTATCTGCTGCACATGACTCAAACCATGCTCTGGAGAAGAATTATTAGCTTCCTTTCCTGTCACATCCACCCATCCAAGAGCCACCACCTATTAACAGATCTCCTCAACATTTCTGCTATTAATAATATTAAATACACCGGTAGACAACTGAAGCACAGATGCAGAATTCACAACCGCTCATTCAAATGCCCTATATTAGGAGCATACTCACGTATTTCTGACTTGGATACATTTAGATTTTACTTCCATTAAGTTTATGTATAAACAACTCTGTAACACCAAACACAAGCACCCCCTAAACAGCACGTTGTTAGGGAGCATTTGATGAAAAGCTTTAGCTCTGTTCTTAAGAACCCAGTTTCCGAAGCAAGACTGATACTGTTCTCAGAAAGAATAATATTCATTGCATGTTTTGGTTCCCCATACCAAGCTATAACAGTTTTTTACATAGATATGGAGTTGCAAACTCATGGAGGCTGTTCTAAGTTCCAAATAGATTTTATCATCTTCCTCACAGTAGCCATATAACCCAAGGATATATGGATTTTACAAAGGTAAATAATTTTAACTGAAACACTAGAAAAGTCCAGGCTGTCTCAGCAGAAGTAGCTCACCTTGAAGTCAATCCCTTATTTCATAATAAAAAGAAAAAATAGCTAAACTTGACAAAGCAGCAAATTCTCTCATGAGTTTCACCGGTTAGAGAGAAGGCCCAAACGGGAAGAAGAAACTGAAGCCCAGGACTCACGGTAAGCAGGGAGCTGAATTGCCTTACCTCTTGTTTTGGGGACTTTTTTTCCAGTTTTTCTGATATTGAGAGAAGTAAGAAAAGTCTCTACCCCCCGCTGCTGCTTTAAATCACCACACACCCCAAATCAAGATGATATAAGCTGCAATTAATGCAACACTAAGACAGGAATTGGTGTAATCGTAGTAGCTAAGTGGGAAAGGTCCTAATTGCTGGTCATTGACATACTTCAACTCATGAGCAGTCTATTCGTCTTAGAAATGAGGGAGGTTTATTACTGTCAAAATAACTTCCTGTGGTATAAAAATAAGAAATGAGCTGCTCCTTACACATTAAAGCAGAGTTTTGCTGAGACAGTTGAAAATCATGGCTTGGTTTTGCTCTGATTTTAAGCATTAGTCATCTGGAAGATGGTAGGGAAAACAGAAGGGCTCGTCTTGTAATTCTCTTCTTCATGTGGACATTATGAAGGCTTCCTGGCTTAGATGCTTTTTAAAAAGCAAGTACTTCTTAAACTTGGATTTCATCACAGTACACCGAGTGTATCTTTGTTCCCATATTACTTTTACTACCTTCTTCATCTATAAATATACGCCTATCTCTTGTCGTTCCTCACCAGTAGGAATTTTTATTGCGGCACAACTAAGAAATGTTATTTTGTTCTAAGGAAAATAAACACAGATCACATCCCAGTTGTGGGCGTGTGATGTGGCAATATTTGTCACAACAGTCTTGGGTAGGTTCTGGCTGACAGCTCCTCTGGCCACCCGCCAGAGCCCCCCAGAGTCATGCTGTAGCTAGACAGAGCCAACGCAGGCTCTCTTCCCTTCATAGACTTCTGGCTTCGTGAAGACTTCCCCAGGTGCAAAGCAGAGGACGTGCTCTTGCAGAGCCCTGTCCACTCCCTCTAACTTCTGGGAGCAGTATCGCAGTTGTGATCCAATTCTGGATCGATAGCAACTAAGTCAAATTTTTTAAAATGTTGTTTAAAATGAAAACTGTGACTGAAAAATGGACTTAAAAATACCTTTGGGAGGTTCCTTAGGGAATTTGATCACCATGACCCGAAGGAGTGTTCTTCACCATTTAAAAATGAACACTGAATATCCCTAGCATCCCCCTATGCACACCACTTTTGTTCTGAAATGCTTCGTGTCATATTTTAGCTCTTTCCACAGTTTGGCCTAAGGCAGCAGCGTGCGGCAATTCTCTTGCAAGCTTCATGGCCTCACACAACTACGTTTTACCGTGTCTGTCTCCTTGTGAAGTTACATCATCGTCACTGGGCAACTGCAACATCTGTTACAGAGCTGGATTGTACTAGCTGCCTGTTTGCTGGAGCAAGTGCTTGAAAATGTTGACATTAATTCCTGACGCCTAATATAGTTTGAGTGCCAATTATCTGATAATTCACCTCTTAGATGTGCCACGATATTTGAGAACAAATAAAACGTCCAATCTAGTTATCGCAAGACGTCCCTGTCTTAACATGTAAACATCTCACGGTGCCGGCGAGGAATTTAATCTCAAGGCCTTTGACTCTGAAGGAGAGTTTCTGAATAGTTCCAAGCTTATCAGACCTCCAAAGCCTGGAATAAAGCCAAGTTGTTTAGTAATGCTTCGCATTGCTGTAGTTCCTTTTCCTAACTGTGCTCAGGTGAATATTGATATTGAAACTCCTTCAGGGTATCTCTTGGGGAATACAGTGCAATTTAATAATCTGAAACGACTACAGAATTATGAAAATATTGAAAAAAGATAATGGATTTGGAAATGTTTCAAGTATGTTTTGTGGCATGATGATTTTTCCCACAAGCCACACCTCACTTCCTTCGCTGAACCCCTGACTTCTCTGAGACAGCAGAAGTCTTCCTGGTGGTCACAAATGCTGATTGTGCTGCAGGTAGCAGAAAATTCACGCTCCCGGTTATGCTTTGTGCGCTTGGCTTTAGCCTGCAATGGAGTAATCGTCAAATATAATTGTCCTCCATATTTAAACCAGAGTTTTATATTAACCTATATTTTTAGAGAAGATTCTTTTAAGGGAACTTGAACTTTCAGGTGTATTTGTTTTCCAGGATAAGCTCGAACATCCTTCCTTATTGTACAGTACCTTTTCTATAGAATGTTGTAATGCCAAGAAATGCGTAGTGTGTATGTAAAGGACACATAAATTATTCTGATTAATCATTTTTCATGAGACTGTTGAACAGGATGTTTCAGTTCCCTTTGTTCCTTTATTCCAGCATAATTCTCCTTTCTACTTACTGACCTCTTTAGGAATATTCCATAAAACCGCATTTTACTCCCTACCCTTCCACCCTCAATTTGATTAAGTCCCAATACTAATTATTAGGAAATTGTTGCACTGAAAATTGTAGTAATTGTTACCTTGCTAGTGGAAAAGGTACTCGATCCCATCAGAAACAAAACAATGCCCCGAAATCTGAGATTGCATTTTTTTCTGGTAGCATAAGGAACGGTATCCTTTTAAACACTTTGCCAATGTTTATTAGACTTTTCCCACCAGCTGAGTAGCAGATGTCTGAGTGTGTTTCTGCTGAATGTACTTGTGAAATGCAGGACAGAAATTTGTGTTTTGCTTCGCTGCTCTCCTGCTTATTGTAAACAGACTGCATGTCACTTATGTTATCAAGGCACTTAAAAATAAGAACAGATCAAATATCAATTAAATGTGTTGGGTTCATCATGCTAATTATTAGATGAAAACAGTTTTTGTGTATCTGGCTGCTCTTGGGACTGAATATTATGAAAACTGTACATGTTACACACAAACCTGTTTATTTTGATAGCTAACAGTATTAGACTTCAGGTTGTCTCTGTAACTGGCAATGAAATGACAAAATTATATACCATATATTTCGAAATATGTTCTGGGAGAACGGATGCAAATTAATTCGGAGACAGATCTGAGGCAACAGAGAATGTGTTATTAACGAACTGAACTGTGTTTCCCTGCTGGGCTCGTGTTCACCCAGTTCAGTAGCGAGCTGCACCTCTGAAGGGACCGGCAAACGAACAACTTACATGAAAACTCTTCTGGCTTCGGAAAGCACCTGACTGTACCAAACAGAATTTTCTCCATTTTGATATCAACTTGCAGGTATTTACAATGTATGAGAGTAAATCAAGTCTTACGGTTTCCTTCACTGGTCGTTGGCTGAAGGGATTAAGCTGAGTCCCTCCAGTGACTTTGAAACAGCTGGTTAAAGTGTATTTTGCATAAACCCTTGCTTGGGTTTGTGTCATCTGAATTCTGTTGTGATAGCTCAGATCTCTCATTTTGAAAATCACATGACACTGAAGGCACAAAAGGCTGGTTAGTGGCACCATGCTCTGCTGTTTTTAAAACTGAGGATTTCAGTTAGACCTAATTCAGGGAGGGAGAAGGACTTGGGCCAGTAAGAGTGAAGATAAGACTGTGAGGAGAATAATGGTATCTTTAAGGAATATTTAGGCCTTGCATTTCCAGCTGCTCTGAGCAAGAGCAAGGAAAGGAAACCACCTCAGTTTCTTAGCTATAAAAAGCACAGATCTTTTTCTGTTCTCCTGGATTACAGGAATCAGTAATTTCACATGTTCTACACACCACGGAAATAAATGCTTCATCTCAGTCGTGTCACCATGTGGCAGATCAAAGCCCTCAGGATCAAAGAGATTAAAGTAGCACAGGCTCTCAAAATATTTTGATTGAAAAACAGTAATTAAAATTTCTGTAGAAATTCATGTAATGAGTTTTATCATTAAATTATTTTAGAGAAGTAGTCAGTCCCAAGGTAAATAAAAAATCTCTTATCTATCTGTGGTTCATCCCTGAGTTTGTCCGTAGCACATTTCTTCATGTCACCTGTTTAAGAAGCCTCAGCTCAAAGGAGTTTGAAAGTGAGCTATTTGTGACATGGCTCTTATTTCAGTTCTCAAGGTGCCTTGCCGTTTAAGGAAGGATATTTTGCATCTCACAAGTGAAAGAAAATGAGCTGATTTGCACACTGCCGTTTGGTTTGGTTTGGTTTGGTTTTTTCCTGCAAAGGACAAGCTGTCGTGACAAGAAATGGGGCTGAGACTTTGGGATTATTCCAACTCTTGAATTATTCCAGCTCCAGGCAGTAACTGGCAAGTTTCTGGGACCTTAAAATAATACTGTAAATTGCATCAACTCTTAATTTGGCATCATGCTGCTTTACCTGTGAGGCAGGTGACCCAAAGGTTAGGTCAGCGTTACAGAATATGGATGAGTGGATACACAGTCCCAGTGCTCATAGTGTCATGATTTTGCTGCCACTGACTCGTGTCCCTGACTTCACTGTTTCTTGATGTTGTCGTGTTTCACTAGTCATCATGTTTAAGTAATGTCACCGTCATGCAGCATCAAAACTAATGAAGGGCTTTTGCCATATTCCTTTGTTCTCCTGAAGAAGGAACGTGCAACTGATTAGTTGAACAGACTGAATAAACTGGCACAATCACTGGTAGACCTGGCCCGTC
>NW_009700372.1:0-1985 GCF_000703405.1 Apaloderma vittatum | reverse complement strand
AGATTCCGGGACTCATCTTCAAATGGATCCGTACAAGTGGATCCCTGCATTTTAAAAAGACCAATCTCATGAGCAGCCTGAAAAACCTTCCCTTGAATGACAGGGCCGTTACCTGAATCAATGTCAAACTCTGCATTATAATAAAGTGTTTCTCTTGGGAAGGCAGTCTGTCCTGGCAGAGGTGCCGTCTATGGTTTTCAGCATGAGAGCTGTGATCTCCTGGATGACGAAGAGCACGTTAAACAGGACAAACCTTGAGAGTTAATAGGTTGCTGGTTATTTATTATAACAATATGCCCGTGCTTTCAAGTATGCAGCAATTAATTAGCTCCCTTACCAGAGGAACCCAGCCTTATCCATGATGCTGTCCAAGTGGCACTTGGTCTCAACAGAAGCAAAATGGTATAAGAAGAAAACATTTCCTTTGTCTTTAGAACACAGAGCTAACAGGTGAGAAATAACATCACCGTGCTGCACAAGCTGGGTTGTAATTCATCTGTTTTCTTGCTTTTATGGCATATTTGAGGCCCAATTTTGAAGGATATCAATAAATTTAGAGAAGGCTGGGTTCTGTATGGTCTGTAACTGTTTTCTGTTTGTTATGAGACTTAGGTCGTCTCCTTATATTTGCTGCTGACTTAAGCTTGTTACCCTGCTTTTCAAATTCGTAAAGAGATCAGAAGGCAGCAGAACTTTTAAATGAAGTATCTTCCAGCCAAAAGTATGGATTCAGTTATTTCAGTACATTTTGTGAATGTACATTAATTTAAAAGTTTATTGTTTTGTTTGAGTCTATTTTTTAAAAATAAAAATGTTTCACTTATGTCTATTTAAAATACAATTTCAGGATAGAGTTATGTTTATAAAAAAATCCAGGTGTCCGCAACTACAGCTCCCTGGGACCATGGCAGTATCAAGAACAGCAATCACAGAATGCCCAAACAGTAAATACACACTGTAAACAACATTTTCTATTTGTAGTATCTTAAATAGCGTGTCCTACACGGAAGTAGGTACAAGTCTTGTTTGTATTTCTTTTTCTCCTGCAGACAAAAAGAGTGGTAGCCCAGAAAGAGTGACACACAGGACTTCCATGAGGTTCGTCTGAGAGAGCTCATCTCGGCCACTAATGCAGAAAAGTGTTATTGCAGGGCCAGGTGGGAATCAGCGTGCAGGAAAGAATTCAAGTTACTGTGGCACGAGAGGAGGGAAATGGAAGCAACAAATGTCATGGCTAGCCAGAACAGTAGATGTTTTCCTTTGATTTTTGGTGGTGAATAAAGAATGGTTAAGAAAGCTTTCTGTTTGGAGAGGTGTGGATGGGAATTATTAATGGGAAAGCATGCAAAAAAACCAATTTACAACATCCAACAAATGCAGCAACTAGTCTGCAAGTTAATTTTTAAGTTTAAAAATGAATTTAAATGAAAATGAAACAGCATGGTATATTTGTATCTAGTTAACCAAACAACAAGCAAACTCTTATTAAGCACCAAGCATTAAGTAGTCAGTAACAAGGAATAAAAGGTAGATAAAGCTGAACTAATACTGAGGCAAGTGCACAAGGGCCAGAACAAAAAGAAATGGTAATTAAAAGATAATGTCAAAGGGATAGAATGTTTTCTTTGGATAACAGTCTGCTGCTGCTAAATGAATACCATGGTGAAGTCCAGGCATCCATCAAAACTGAATGCCAAGCCAGAACCCGCATATTTTACGAAGCAAGACATTTATCTGGAACTCTCATAAAGAGCCATTACCCCTCATGAGAAAAGAGTGCTTCTGCACATTTATCCTCGGGTTGATGGATATCGCTGCTATTGATGGACCATTTTTCATGATGGTACTATTGATTTAGCTGTACAACTGCCTAAGAAATGCTTTTTGTATATATTCAAGCAGGATTAGAAACTGGCTGTTGATTTGAAACTGGCTTGTTGTTCCTGTGTGCCTGCTTTTCGGGGTGGTGTTCCCAGGGTCAGCCT
>NW_009700371.1:0-252 GCF_000703405.1 Apaloderma vittatum | reverse complement strand
CCCACCCCAAGAAGGATTTCCCCCCAATTCCCAGTACTTTCTTCTACTAAAAAACTGCCGTTCAGTTTTTAAGTTTCAGAAATATCACAAATTATTATAAATATTACAAAGGCTCTTTTGGGCTTCTTTTTTTTTTAAATAAAAAATTATGAACATGTCGGAGAGCAAAGGTGGCTATCACTTTGTATAATACCAACGTACCAGAATTTGGACACCACTCAAACCACACCACCCAAATCATGGAGGGTGTTG
>NW_009700370.1:1976-31668 GCF_000703405.1 Apaloderma vittatum | reverse complement strand
CCCGCCTGTGGCTGGCGAGCACCTGGTGGTGCTGGAGCGGCGTGCGCAGGGGTTTTGCTTCCTCGATTGCTTTTGCCCTCCGTGCTTAGAGGGAAACCTGACCAGATCGCCCCGGGGCTGGGGGCTTGGCGTGCTCCTCTTGGTTGCTGACTGCAAGGTCCTGCTGGCTCTCGCTTTGCACACAGCTGATAAAAAAAGTATGCGAACTTGGTGGGTTTACATGCGGAGGTAAAAAGTTTCTTTCAACATGAAAGTGATTGTTATTTGTATTTCTCTAGACCTGAAACTTGGTAAAAAAGTTAATGAAGGTAAAACGAAAGAAGTGTACGAGCTGCCAGATATCCCGGGATGTGTTCTCATGCAGTCAAAAGACCAAATCACAGCGGGAAATGCAGCCAGGAAGGACCGAATGGAAGGGAAGGCTGCCATTTCAAATATAACAACTAGCTGTGTGTTTCAGCTGCTTCAAGAAGCTGGTAAGTATTCCAAATGTAGAGTACATGCCCCTGTGTTACAGATACTGTTACAAAACAGTTTTGTTTCTATATATTGTTTTATTCTGCCTTCAGGCTCTGATGGGGTTTCTTGAGTGTCTTTTCTGTTAGATTTTAGTTACGTTTTTCCCTCTGGTGACTATAGACCTGGGTGGGTGACTTGTTCATTTGGAGTATGGGACTATCTGAAATATCTTGTAATCACAGATAATGCTGCAGTAGTTCCTCCTACTTGTTTGGACACACCCCTAATCCTCCCCTCTATTTTTGGTAGATATTCTCTACCACCATTCCCTGTAATATCCAGCTGGGTGCATCTCTCCTTTTTTACTGCATCTTCCTGGATAGAAGCCACTGCTAGCTAGTGGCACTACCAGACTATGTCTAAACTGTGTGAAATTTGTGTATGGATGTTAAAAGATAAAATCAGAGTATCGTGGGGTTTTTTCTTCCCCCTCTCAGTTGTATGTGCTATAACAAGGTAAAATTTCTGTATACTTTGTACTGTAAACACTTAGGAGGACTATATTGCAAATGCATATATCTGTCTGTATTTAATGTATCAACTTAATATATATTTTAAAAGACTAAAAATATTTTTTATACTAGAAGTGGTCTACTAAGTTCTGCACTGCGCTTCTGAAAAAGGAGCCGATACCTTGCTTTCTCAAAGCATTTTGAAGCATCTGAGAAGTTTGAAGTTGCAAAGAGGAATTTGTACTGATGGGTTTCTAACTTGAGTCTGCACAGTACTATAATAGCGACACCAATAAAATTAAGACCACTTATAGCTGTGTGCTCAATGCATTTTGAAGCATTCACACAAAGATCACTTCAACGCCAGCTGAGTTACTCTAAAAGTTGTATTATCAGTTAATCAGGTGGTGTAATACTTTGTAGTCAAACAGTAAAGCCCTGTCATATTTCGTATGTGGGGAAGAAAAGATCATTTATGTAGATTTGTCTCTACCTGTATTTTTGTGCAGGCGGTTTTAAAACATGAGTCTGGAGAAAGATCATAGAATCATCATAGAGTGGCGTAGGCTGGAAGGGACCTTAGAGATCATTTTAATCCAGCCTCCCTGTCGCCAGGGATGCCACCTCTCGACTAGATCAGGCAACACATGGGGACATATCCAGTCATTCAGTATAGTTCTCAGTCATTTGCTTTCTCAGGAAAACTGTTGTGCATACAGTATAAAGAAGCCCCCAAGGTCTTTCTGATTATATTAACAATTGTTTAAAACTACTAGTGTTCATTTAAGAGTAATTAATGGCAGTAGTTTATCATAACAATCAAAATATTTAATGTTTGAGATAGGAACATCGAATGTGAAGAAGCCATGCTGTAGACCTCTCAAAGATCCTTAAATGGCTTGCATTCAGGAACCTGATATGCTGTGGAAAAATACACAGAGCAAACTGCAGCTGCGTTTTTAAACCAACAAAAGATCTTTCAGGGTTCTTCTCCAGTTTATTTGACTGGCATGATTTGCAGATAATGTGAATGCCTTATCGTAGAAGTAGTTTGCTTTGCGCAACTCTTCTTAACCTACTATTTCAAAGGTGATGATTTACAAACTTCTGTTAAAGTTTCTCCCATTTGTAACAGCTCATGTCAGCCCTTCAAAAGCAGACATCTGCACTCATGTAAAACGTAGTAGCAAACAATGTGGGGTGGTTAATGCCTGGATTTAGGACTGACTTAATGTGCAGCTGATTATTTAAATCATTCTGCCTTTGAGGGCAATGCAACACAGTCTGAAGAGTCGGTGTTAATACTGTATTTTAAGACTTTAATTCTTCCTTCATGTCTTTGGAAGTGGAATGGAATAGAGCTAGTTCTTAGGCTGACTGGATGCAGCTCCTTTGTCTCTTCAGTTTCTGGCAGTTGGGCTTAGTACTTGTCTTGCCCTGGGTGGAGGAGGGTGAGACTTTCCTCAAGAATAATTGAAGAGAGCCATTTTGCGCTTTTAGTGCTTATCTGCACACGTTGGCTCTTCCTTTAACATGGGGTCATCTTAGAATTATGTAAGAAGGTTGACTTGATGCAGCAGGTTTGTGTGTGTGCATGTACTTCTGAGTCAATGTCTTTTGCCTAACAAATCAGATCTAGTGTCCTAAATAAATGTTAGTTTTTAATGAAAAGGAGGATTAAGTTACCCTCTTCCTTACTCCATCCTCCTTTATTAAACAAAGTAGTAAAGACTACCGTGCTCTGTAATTCGCCTTCAGTTACTATTTTGTGTATAATGGATTTTCCACCAGAGAGCGTGGTTGGGTATTGGTTGCTGTTAAGTTTTGGCTAAAAACAAACCATTGCGAAGGATAGATTATTTTAAAAGCCCTGTGAATGAAATTGTTTGCAGGACTAGGATTTCTGAGCAGGGCATAAAGTTCTAAGCTACAAGCAAGCATTGCGTGATAAAATTGGAAAACGTAATGACTTATGGAAGATAACTGTATTGATTGCCTTCTGCAAGGCCATAGTGGGCTTAAAGTATCCTGAAGACATTCAGTATGTCCCTGAAACCCTGAGAAGGATGAGACTGAGCTGTACCTAAAATAAAAGATGTTTTTGACTCTTGTTTCCAATGTGGAGTGTACCTAGTAATTGAACTAAGCTGCCATCTTTATATTTAGGAATCAAAACAGCTTTTGTCAGGAAACAGAGTGACACAGCATTCATAGCAGCTCACTGTGAAATGATCCCAATTGAATGGGTGTGCAGAAGAATTGCTACTGGCTCCTTCCTCAAAAGAAATCCTGGTGTCAAAGAAGGATACAAGTTTTACCCACCTAAAATTGAGATGTTTTACAAGGTAAGTTTCCTTTCCTGTGATGTTAATCAGTTAAACAGAGCTAGAACTGTGTATCATCTCCTTTAAAATGCTGACAAATAAAGCAAGTAGCGCCTAGTCTAACCAATCCTCCTAGTATTGGTAGTTTTGTCATCCTAATGTTTTCTTGCATTCTTGTCCAACAGCTGTTTTGTCTAAAGTGCATATAATGTAATATTGACTTACAAGGTCATCAAGGAATAACAAGCCAAACTATACATAAAATAGAAAAATGTTTTATTTGTGAAGTATAAAGATTTCTTAGGCATAAGCCTAATGAATCAGTTGAAATACATCAACACCTCTGTTTCAAGAGGGTAACTTAAAACAGTACTTCCATAGTGAGGGTAGCTGACTAGCTAGTCACTTAGGATTCTGAACTTCTTTGAGAATGTGTGCTGAAAGATGTGTCTTGTAAACTATGACCTAAGGTGGTGTTTGTAGTGTACCCTGTCACTCTTGGGGTACTGTCCAGACTTGAAGTGCTAATCATGAAATACTAGTTTGGAGCCTGTATTCATTTTTTGAAAACAAAAAAACCCCTAGTGTTATGTTTTAATGGTTATTTCCCTCTTCCAGCAAGCTTAAGTTACGATGCGTTTTTTCTTAACAGGATGATGCTAATAATGATCCACAGTGGTCTGAGGAGCAGATAATTGAAGCCAAGTTCTGTTTTGCTGGACTTACTATTGGCCAGACTGAAGTGGATATTATGGCTCGTTCTACACAAGCTATTTTTGAGATTCTGGAAAAATCATGGCAGCCCCAAAACTGCACTCTGGTAGACCTGAAGGTATAAGAATCTGATTTCTCACAATCCTGGTTCTGACAGGAAATATATTACTGCATAGTTTCTAAAATAGGATTCTTGTTGTCTTTTTAGATTGAATTTGGTGTTAATATTCTGACAAAAGAAATTGTTCTTGCTGATGTTATTGATAATGATTCATGGAGACTGTGGCCAGCAGGAGACAGAAGCCAGCAGAAGGACAAACAGGTAATGTTTTAATCTTCTAAGTCATTTGGGAAGGAGGGAAGAAAGTAAACCCCACAGTTAAACATCCACTTTCAGAGTGGCCTGTTGTAGCAAGATAAGACTTTCTACAGAGTACCTAATGTCCAATCCTGTTCTCATTAAATAGTTGATTATTTGATTTATGGTAGAATAAAGTCATCTGCCTTTGTATCTTCAGAAGAAATGCCCAACAGCACTATTAACTGGAGCTATTGTAATGAAGTGTGGAGATTCCAGGGGTAATAAGAATTTCTGACTTGTGCAAATAAGATTATTGGACAACAAACCAGTAGGAGGAATAGAAGCTTTGGTTCTCAGTTTTACCCTCAAGTTTCTCTGTTTATTCAGTGTGGTATCCTCTACTAGTAGAGATTTGGTGATACACAAGAGATCTGCAGGGAGGATGCTTTTCATTATTTATTTTCTTTGAGCTTGAATTCAGTATTCAGTTGTCTCTAAGTGTTACTAACAGACTGTGCCCACATATGGGGGCTGCAAACACAAGTTTGAAATAAAACTTGTCCTATATTTGAACTTGTAGCAATTACACTTGTCATATCTCTGAATAATCAGATAAGTAGTTATGAAAGAACCATTTTGGGAATGCTGCTGCCATGGAGCTTTGTGACAGTTGTTTAGACTAGTAACAGAGACCCTGTGAGAAAAAGTGGCTGTAAGCCACGGGCGGAGATTTCAAAAGTGTGGAGGGGGGGAGGAAGAGTTTACTTTTAAATTGGAAAGCAGAACTGCTCTGTTGTTTACTTTACCTGAATTATGTAGTAGCATGCTTGAGTGAATTGCTCTTACAGTGCTTTTGCTCATCTTCCTAAAATACGGTACTTGATGATAATAACATGCAGAACCCAGGATGGCTAGTGCAGTGCTGCTGCAGGCAGTCATATTGTTACAAGTCTAATTTTTAAAAAGTTGCATGTTTTTCCTTAAGTTTAGCCTTGCAAAGCTTCCCAAACCTTGCTACCCTCATGGCTTCAGTCTTTTCATGTTGCAAATGGCCATAAATTGTAATGTTTACACAAATAGCATTTCCTTGATTCCATATCTACTCTTTCCTATATCTGTATATCTCTGTTCTCCATCCTGTGGAATTGGTAGAAACTACATAAATAGTGTAGTTTGGTTATTCTTATCAATTATGGTAGCAAAATACGTGCTTTTTGTAGCCAAAACACATTAAGCTCAGTGTGTATTTTTCCTCTCCTCAGTCTTACCGAGACCTGAAAGAAGTGACTCCTGAGGCACTGCAAATGGTTAAGAGAAACTTTGAATGGGTTGCAGAAAGAGTGGAGGTATCTGTATTTATGAACAACATATCTAAACCTTCATAACTGCATGTCATCAATCCTGTTGACTGCTTTCCTTTCCCTTACCTCTCTGCATTCTTTTCCCTAGTTGCTTCTGAAAACAAAGAGCCAAGGTAGAGTTGTGGTGTTGATGGGATCCCCTTCTGACCTCAATCACTGTGAAAAAATAAAAAAAGCATGTGCAACCTTTGGAATTCCATGTGAGTTAAGAGTGACCTCTGCTCACAAGGGGCCAGATGAAACCCTGAGGATCAAAGCAGAATATGAAGGTAAATGTCAACGAACTACTGATTTAGATTGAAACAGTATCATGTTCAAGAATAACTCGGCAACATAACGGTTTGTGTGGTGGCTTTCCATTTATTTTTTTTAAACGGAACACTTAAGCTGTTAACACTGCTGTTCTACACTTGCTAATTACATAATGACAGGTTATAGACTGCACTAAACAATTATGGAGTAATGTATTGTCCTACTGCCCAGCCACAACTTCCACTACTTGAAGTCTGTTTTTATCCCAGTACCAGAACTATTTTGCCCAAGCCTTGATAACAGAATCATAGAATCAAGTTAACACACTTAATGTAGCATCTTGATGGTGATCCCAGCCCTTCTGAAACAAGGAGTGACGGTTTCTCTAGCTGGCTCTGAATATTCTTTTGTGCTACTTATGAGGCAGATGCTGCTCCCATTGTGTTTTTCTGCCTGTTTCATGCTTGTTACTTTAGATGCCATGAGAAAAAGATACGTGATTTAAATACTTATCTTTATCAAGAAAATGCGATGGCTCTTCAGAAGCCTAGTGGAGGGGAGATAAGAAATGTTTCTTTCTGCTGGAGTATACTTCTACTCTGTGAAACTACAGATGGAGTAACTATAATTGAGACACATTTATTTTGAGGTGAACTGTGTGAAATACAAGGAGAGAAACACTTTAAGATGCTGGAGACTTAATGGCTATGTTCTCTACAAAGCTAAGCAGCACCTATTCATCTCATACTGACACTTCCTCTCAGTGGCAGAGTAAGACATGTTAACTTCATTTGTGGTAAGTGGTAGCTGGGATTTAAGGCTTCGAGTTTTAGAAGATATTTCTGTAAAGGGGAAGGTGGAGACAAAGTTATAGTGCTATGCAACGGAATTGGTGAAACAACTGCAAACAGAATTGTGGACTCACTTATAAGTTCCTGCAAAAGCAAGTGGTAGAGAACTATGTAGATTGTTTATTTCTGAATGTGTTCCTTGCCCCCAGGAGATGGAATCCCAACAGTGTTTGTTGCAGTAGCTGGCAGAAGCAATGGTTTAGGGCCAGTAATGTCTGGTAACACTGCTTACCCAGTTGTCAACTGTCCTCCACTCTCAGCTGACTGGGGTACTCAGGATGTGTGGTCCTCACTCAGACTACCCAGTGGTAAGATAATCTTCAACTTACACTCCTGTTCTGTCCTAGCTCTATTTTTGTTCTTGTTCAGTGTATGTATACAAACACTGGGAAAGTAGCTGCATGGATACTGAACAAAGTCTTCAGAAATATCTCGTGTAGAGTCTTTTAACTTCTTGATGGCAAAAAGCCCAATAGACCGAACAGCGATTACATAGGAACGATCTTTAGAAAAATAAAAACCTTGGCTTATCTTTGCTAAATGTTCCAGTTTGAAATTGGAATTGGTATTAAAGGGGGTTTAAATAATTGAATTTTGTTCAGTTTTAGAGCTGCATTTTTCTTATCAAAGAAGAGATCTTTTACAATCAGTGCAGATAAGAACTTAACTGTATTGCTCCAGTGCCTTGCTTACCTGTATGATCTTTAACTTTGTTAGTGACTTGGTTGGATTCTTGGCAACTAGGAGGCCTAGAAGTCTGTTCCCTCAGTGTAAGAATATGATATGCTAGCTTTTGGTTTAAAATGCCATGAAGCAGTCATGTTAGTAGTAGTGGAACATACTACACTTGCAGCTTTAAAAGTAGATCATGTTGTTCCTGGAGGCTGAAACAAACATTGTCTTAAATTGTTCTTCAGAGGAAGTGTTTTGTTGGACTATAAAATATGCTTTGTTAAGTGGCACTCTCTTCCCTGCAGGTCTCAGCTGTCCTACTACCCTGTCACCTGAAGGAGCTGCCCAGTTTGCTGCCCAGATATTTGGGTTAAACAACCATTTGGTGTGGGCCAAACTGCGATCAAACATGTTAAACACCTGGATCTCCTTGAAGCAGGCTGATAAAAAACTTCGAGAGTGCACCTTGTAAGTCATACTTACAAGTAACTTTTATCACTTACACAAAGATAATGGCGTGCATATTCATTCTTATTAGGATTTACATTTGGATGAGCTCAAAAGTCCTCCATCCTTTCGTTCAGAAGAAAGCATTGTTAGAGCAGCAGATGAAGTCAGTTGTGTCCTCATCCTTCCCTTGTGTATTTTTTTAACATAACAACTTAGTAAAAGATGGGGAAGTAGTATTTTAGGTATCTCTTTCTGTTGCTCCAAAATGGTGCTGTTCTGCTTTTAGTGTAAACTATTAACTATGGAATATGTCAAGAGAATAATTCGGTGCAATCTAAATAGACTTCAACTAGTCTTCTCTATTTCTGTAACAGTAAAATTCTTCCATAGTAATAATGTATGTCTGGAACCTTATTAGCTCAACTGGACTGCTAACTAAGGCAAAGCTGATGCTGTTCTGCTTGCAATGATGATATGCTTTCTTTAGCAATAAAATGGCAACATATGCTGTATTAATAGGAAAAGAGGCTGGAGAAATGTTTAAAGAGCCTGAAATATATACCTGCCTTATTTTAAAAATGTATATACATACATGTATTTTTTTTTCTTGTGTGTGTGTATACATAGCCCATTGATATCTTCTGGAATGATGTGATAAAGTTGACACCAATTCTCTTGTTCATAAGCAGCTATAAATACAAATGGTTTGAGTGAACTGAAATGAGGCTGTTGCCTGTTTGCTGTAACTCTTGCCTAGTCCAGTCTTTGCTCTTTTAAACACTAGGCAGATCTCTGCCTTCAGTAGTTCTAAAGGGCCTGCCTATGTGATGTTGTCAAACTCTTTTCATAAAGTTCAATAACTCTAGCTATTATCTGTATTTCCTCACTCTGTTTCTATGGAAATTTTACTGAACTGAAGGGGGGGGAATAAATACTGGGGGAAATCTAAGCATGACTGCCTTGTCTTTGCACACAGCAGTCTTTGAGTAGGTACGATTCTAACAAATATGCAATTACTCAATGTATGTAACAGTTATGCTTTTACAACTCTAAATAAACTATTGAATCCAAAGCTGCTTCATGGAGATTTATTGAATAAGTACACTCCAAAAACTAGCCAACACTGTGGTACATAACTTCAGGACCTTAAGTAAAGTAATAACCTTATAATCAAGTGTCTCACTGTTACAGGAGGCTGTGTTGCTTTGTTCCTCATGTCACGCTTTATGATTGTGTGGTAGGTCAGGCTTACACCTTAGTGTAACTGCATTAAATGCTGCTGCTGGCCTTCTTCACAGGAAAGGATCACATCTGTGTACTTGTCTAGAAGTGCTCACAGGAGTGCTTTCTTCTGGAGTTAAGTGCAGGGGGCTTTTAAATTGGTCAGAGCTTACACTACAGCAACATAACTGGAACTCTTTTTAGTCCCGAGGATGGCTGCTTTTCTGTGGAATTTCTAAATGAAATATCAATAGTAATGAGGGTTGGTGATGACAGAAGATACTGAAATTCCTTGATGGCATACCCTCTCAGTGCAAGTGCTTACTCAAAAGGTATCCTCAAGATGTTTTCAGCAAGCAAGCTGTTTACCAAGGTTGTACTCACCTGTGTGCTTAGGCTAGCACAGCTGAAAGCATACTGTCAGCTCAATCTCCTAACAAGAATGTGGTATTAACTTCAACTAGCAAGAGAAGTGTGTGCTTTTTAATTACTTGAGTGAATTGGATTTTCTTATCTTGTGATCAGACAAGAACCAGAGCCAACAGCTGTAAAGGAGAGTGCAGCACTTCTCCTGGTGTCAACAATCTCCCAACTCAGCTGCGTAACAACACACAACCTGAGGGTGAAGTTACACAAGAGGTGCAGGTGTAATTTCTTAGTCTTCCTCTCCCTACTCAACACTACTATGGGTGTTAGTTCCAAGTAATCAACCTGACAAGCTTATTAGTCACTTGACTACCCTAGCACCACCGTGAGAAAGACAACTGCAGCCAGCCATTTGTGTCTTTTTTTCCACTCGTGCCACTGTGCTGTATTGCTGTCTCTCTACAGCCTTCCCTCATGCAACAAAAACTGGTTACAGAGAAGGGTTTGAGTGTTACACCTGCGATATTCTGTACTGTCTTTAGTTGCTTTTCACAAATTATTTTCGCCCTGACACTAACTTCATTTGTAGAATTGTGCCAAATTACATTAGGCATGAGTATGCTGAGTGCTTTAGTTGCCATAGAGATGGTCATTCTTCAGCTCTTGGATGGGGTAGGTTGTTTGGGGGGTTTTGTGCAGTCTGTGCTCAACTCAGAAGCAAACCCTTGCTTGAGCAGCTGCCTTGCAAAGAAGTACTAAGACACAGCAACTCACATTAACAGCGTGTTGCTGTCATCAGAACATGAAACCTGTGAAGTCTATCATATCTGCAAAGAGTTTATATAGATTTATATAGCTTCTGCTATGAAATGGAAACGCTCTCCCTTGGTTCAGCGTTCCAACCGTTACGCTGATGCAATAACCAGAGATTTTCTTCAGCCAGAAATTGCCCTTCTAACACTTGCTTTTTTTTTTTTGTCCATTTAAAAAAAAAACTACACCAACAAATGCTTAAATAAAAAGTGCTTTTATCTTCACGAAAACTGTTACATTGAAGGGTTGTGGAAATTTATTTGCATTTTTTAAATTAAGTTGGAACAGCTGTAATGAAAAAATCTCATTTTTTAGGCACCTGCTGTGGAACCTATGACCCTGGATTAGATTTTGTCCTAAATAGCAGTTACCTGCTTAACAGTGTATATTCTTTAAAGACATCAGCAAGGAGCTGTTGAGACTTAGCAGAGGGTAGCGCTAAGGGCAGGACTTGCATTACATCCTATGCTGCTTGAGATGCAGGTGAGAGGCACCAGGTGTTCAGCCTGTTTTAACATCATTTAATTTCCAAAATAAGCCAACCCCCCAAAAAAACATTCTGTAAAAATGAGGGGAAAACCAGTCATGGCTCCTGCTATTTTGTCCTCCATCCACAGTTCAAAGGTTAAAGTGCATATCCATGACACTGAAGTTACATTTTTAATATCCTCTGCCTGTGGAAAGTTGTGAAAAGTGAAGGGAAGGCCTAGGAGAGGATGTGATCTATATTTCTTAGGGAGGGCTTTAAGGAACTCTCATTTTTGAAGCCTTTATTTTTGAAAGCTATTAAAATAACTCAAGCCCAAAGGAAAAAATGACTCTTGCCTCGCTAGAGTGGGTATTTCATAGAATCATAGAATGGCCTAGGCTGGAAGGGACCTTAGAGATCATTTAATCCAACCTCCCTGTCACACCACCTCTCCACTAGGTAAGGCAACACATGAGGACCGAACGGGAATCAAACCCACGACCTTGGTGTTGTCAGCGCCACGCTCAACTGGCTGAGCTAACCGGCCCTGTTTTTGAGCCTTTGAACCTTTTCTCACAGCCCTAGTGATTTCTTTAGCAATACAACTTAATTATGAAATAGCATTGGAAAACTTGAACCAGAGGTACCTGTTGCACGGTATTTGATCACACTGCAGTAGGCATGTCATACACATTTCCAGAGCACACTTCCCTGTTTAAAACTTCCAAAAGTTTACATAGGAGAATGCTGTTTCTGGCCTCAGACAAAAATAAGGTGTAAAGGTTGTTTGGACAATCAAGACTTGTTTCAAGGTACATACAAGAACTTTAAAATTTCGTAGAGGGTTCATTTAAAAAAAAAAATCCACAAACCCTAAATTTCCTGCAGAGCTTAAGAACCTCTAGAATTGGGTTGCAGTCCCAGTTCCCAAATCCTCATTCCATTTCACATCCAAGCATATGCTTTCAAAACTCCTCAGAATTGCTGTGCCATCAATGGCTGCTTGAGAGAGAAGAACCGAAAGCCACTTAAGCGTTTGCTGTTGTGCTGCTGCAGAAGCATTTTAGACCTTAACAGGGCAGAACAGCCTCTTACTGAATTCTCCCATCAGGATATACAGTGTTCCAGCCAGGATCTCAAAGCACATTTACTCCCTCAAAACATAATATGCACTCTATAGGTGCATTCTTAGAAGAGTGTTTTAACCACCACAGGCATGCAGAGATCTATAGGAAGGCAAGATCTTAATTTCCCCTTTCTCCTCCTCACTGTTTCAGTATGTTTTCTTAAGTAACTGCAACAGCTGGACCACAGTGATGCTGCAGCTGCCTCTAGAGCTTTGGGTTTCTGCCTCAGGAGTCTTGCAGCAGGCCTTAGATCCTCTTGGTTTTCTTTGGTGTAGAAATGATGATGCCAACCAAATCCCAAATTAAATGACTAGCTGTGAGCTTTCTGGAGGACCTGTGACCTTGAAGAATATGCCCTGAGTCCAAAGAAGATCTTAGAGATGAGAGAAGATTTGTCATTCTCCATTGAAAGCAAAATTCAGAACTTCTTGAAGAAATTAAGATGTATTTGCATGGAGCTTGGTAAAAGAATTCACTATAACAGCTTTTCTCTCTCTCCCCTCCTGATGACAGATGTCATCACCAGTAGGAGGATATCTTGGTAAAAAAAACAGTACAGCAAATAATTTGCCCAAAGCTCAACAGATGCTTGAGAATATCAAGCACCAAGTTCAAGTCATTCCAAGGACAGCACTTTTCACAGGGTAGAGCAGGCTCTGCCTTTCACGGGAACTCGGAGCTTCCACGGCAGCGGCACCTCCTGCGGCAGGCAGCAGTAGGCTGGAACCTCTGATAAGCACAGCTGACAAACCGGCACGAGATCTGAGAGGGTGGGCTGCGGCAGCCCCAGCGAGCAGCCCTCACTCAGAACTCAAGTCAAGAGGCAAGAGGGAGGAAAAAAAAAGAAAAAGGAGCAGAAGTTTAAAAGAGAAGCCCCAGAAGAACCATCACCCCCTTACAGCAGCGTCAGGGAGAAGCTAGCGCACTTTGCCAAGCACCTTGTGCTGCAATTTATGCTGATAAAATCCTTGCTAGCTGACAGGCCAGAAAGCTCTTCAATGCAAGGAACCAATACGCACACAAATAGGTGATATAATCAAGTTGTTTAAGATGCCAAGCTCCAGAGAATTTTTCTTTGGAATGGAAAGTGAATGTATTTGTCTTAGCACAGCTCCCTGTCCCCAGTTTCCCATTACATCATTTCCCTTTTCTAACACACTTAAACATCTAGAAAAGTGCCAGCTTCCTAGGCAGTACAGCTTCACATTCAGCTTGCTTTAACAGTTATTTCCAACAGAGGACATTCTTCCATCTTACTTGTCAAACAAAATAAAACCTCTCAACTAGAAGTATAAAGACCTCTTTACCAACCTCTTTCTAAGGCAAAACCTTTTGTCCTAGAGAGCCTGCCACATCCTCAGGGGCACTCCGGACTGCATTTACACTACATCACTTGTCCTGTCACTTGTGCAGTTAAATTTTTAAAATCCACAGTGAAATCCTGCTATTGGCCTTTCCTTGTAAAAGCAGCTGCAGTCACAAGCCTCCAGGAAAGTATAACTTCACCAAAATTAAGGCTCAAAACTCATCAGAGTCTTCCTTCTGCTTTGTTTTGGTAAAGGCTTTAGAACAACTTACATCCTAGAATTAAATAATTTAGTTTAATTGTAGAAAAGCAGGTAAATGAGAGGGTAACGGACACATTTCAATGCAATAGCAAGTGGCACAGATACCTGGTAAAAGATTATTGTGGCTCATGTCTACTCAATAACTAGAACAACCTTCTTTCCATCAGAAATCAAGACAACTACGTTTCTGTAGAGACTGTGCTCAAAGAGCAACATCTCAGCCTCAGTCAGGAGCAGACCAGGCAGTTGGGGTTTGTCTACTGCTCCTTGAAGACCTGCTTGAAGCTGGTTTGAACCATTGTCTCCGGGAACAGTTCCTGCCCCAACTGAAAATGCCAAGTGAGCAGTGTTTTGCACTGTAAGTCTCGTTGTGCAGTTCAGATGGCTCAGCTGTGCAGATCAACTCGACCTGAAACCAACGCGAATGAGGCTATAGTAAAATTTCAGCACTCATCCCCCATACACTTGGGCTAAACTCAGAGGAACGGGTTCAATAGTTTACAAAACCAAAAGGATGAGCATACTGTCCTTCCAAGTCTTGTAAAGCCTCTAGCGAAGTTTTAAGCTGGCCTAGTCTTCTTTCATGGGGCTCAGAGCAAACATTTCTAATTACTGATCTTCTAGCATCACTTCAAGTGTCATGGCCATCCCCATCAACATTTCTTATAGCAATCTTTGCACATTGTCCTTAAAGAAACTTAGGACCACTAAAAGGCCCACAGAGAAATGATCTGCTAGAAAGAATATGATGGATGAAGTTTGTATATTTGCCAATTTCCAAAAGAAAAATCAAGTTGGATGGAGAAACACAAAGTCGCCATTTCACACCAAGAAAACAGAAGTTTCTGAAGCTAAAAGTTCATTGGTTCTCACACAGGGCATCAAGTTGTTACAAGAAATTATGCTGTACTTTAGAGTAAGAGTAATTTAAGATGGAGAGACTAGAGATGAGTATTAATAATGAATTAAAAATTTCAGTGAGCTCTGGCCACAGTTTAACAAAACTGGGAAAAAGTCTTTGCCAGAAAAATGAAAAACACACATCAGTTCTGGGCAGGTGGTCCTCAGCACAGTGACTCCAATCCCTCGTGTTGAAATTTGACCTTTCTCACATTAAGATACACGCACAATCAATTTACTGTACAGCTACCTACAGATCTTTCGAGACGCATCTAGTTTTGTTCTCACACTTACCCAAATAACGTATCTACCTCAACTTATCAATCATGATTGAACACGGAAGGTGCAATCCCATAAATAAATGCGCCTTAAGACTAATTTGGGGTAGCTCTCGTTGGTCCGAGGGTGCTGCACAGCAAAGAAGACGTACGTCCTTGTGTCATGACATAACATGAGAAGCTGACAATTTCCCTGACTTGCTCATCATCAGGCAACACTGATCGTTAACAGAGCTGCACCTTGCCTACACAGGAAACGAGCTTTCCCCTTTTGCTCATGTCTAGATTGATCACATTCTGCACATTATTGTAATAAAGCTGACAGTCAATGTAAATTGATCAAGTCTGGTCCTTAGTTTCTTGCCGTTTTATCGACTGACAGCTGAGGAACCCTTGGTGTATGGTGCAGGGCGAAAAATATTTAAAAAATTATCAAAAGAATAAGGAAGTACTTCCCAAATTCAAAACACTAAGTACAGCATAGTATCTAACTTCAAGGTCTATGCCAAGATCCAAGTGAGCTTCTTGTTCTGCACCTTTCTAATGGCACAGTGACAAAATCTGGTCCATAAAACAACTACTTGAAAAAAATTCCAACTTAAAAATCTTTCCTCTCCATTCTAAATTTCATGTTCTAACAGCACCTACATGGAACATGTGTGTGGAAAAGTTACTTCTGATCAGTCTTAACGTGGCATGGGTTTACTGCAGTACTTTGCTTTTTTGGTTGTTGCTGTTTCTTCTTAATTAAGTTTTCTCTTACATGGTTTACATTTCCAAAAGTAGAATTTACATATGCACAGGACAGTGCAAGGCAACTGACACTTTATCTGAACTTTTATTTTATTAAAACGTCATGGGAATGTATAAAAACACCTACAAGCCACATCTTCCAGCACACTAAGGAATACTTAATTTCAAAAATAAAGCTTTTGGCAACAAAAAGAAACCCAAACCAAAACACTGGATTATTTGGGTATTTCAAGCCTGGCTACAAGGACGTTTTGCTGTCAAGAAAAAAAAAAATCCCGTCACCTGCATTTTTAAGATCCTAGTGATATAAAGAATAAGTTTCTAAGGTTGTAACATATCGAAGGAGAGGAATAGAGGATCCCCTTTCTTCTTTTACTACTCCAATATAAAGCTTTCCGAAGAATATTAACCCAGAACTTTATTAATACAATAAAGGGAAAATTTACCTTAGATAGAAGCCCACATTACAAATTACCCAGCAGGTTTTGGGTTGCCTGTAACATTTCAAGCCTTAAACTCAAAGAGGACACGGCCAGAGCATCCGACTAGCAGGTCTGGTTTCCCACGACTTTTTTTTTCAAAATGCAAACTTCACACCTGAAACCACCTTGATTGAAATGAAGTGGATACAAAAGCAGGACACCAGCACAAAACTTCTCTGATCAATAATCAGCCTGAGACAGGTACTATAAGCAGAAACAGATTATGCACGTACCAATTATGTCCATCAGGTGCCCTCAACCTTGATGTAGGTTAAACACCTGCTTCTGGATTTACTTAAGATCCCAGAATAGAAGTGTATGGAAAATGAAAGTGATTTTTACTTCCTCATAAAGTTAAAAATATTACAAACTTTTAGCTTTTATTGAAAATTAAATATATTAGCAAAAGCAAGATTTAAGAAATATTTTACAAATGATTTACATACAAGAAAGCCAGTATCAGACATATTCACAAATATGCAAACCTTTAATTACAAAAAGTACCTACTGGCAGCATGATGCTAACCTTGCCACTGCAGTGTGCTCTACTATTGGTATGAATAAGGCATAGAACTCACATTTGCACCAACTTAAAAAGTTCAAATAAAACTTTAAGCTTTTAAATCTTGGATGCACAATCCCCAATAAACACACACACACTCTCTAACATTTCTTCTTCTAAGCTCTATAAACTAAGTGTGTGCTCTGGAAGAACAGCCAGCCTGAAAAGCCCAGTAGAAATGTAACTGGTACTAGCATTTAGTTTTCAGTTTCCTCTTTAATGTGTACAGGCCTGGGTATGTAAACCATATTCACAGTTTAAGTATTTTTAGACAGAAGTACCTTTTTTTTTTTTTGCATTTGTTCCTTAAAACTGGCTCTCAATTCAGCATACACTTCATGATGTCACCTGTTTTGTGACGCATACAATTACAAGGTAACTTAAAAATGTGTGCCATATTCATGGTCAAGATAATTCAACAAGAGTAGTAATATCCAACAGTGACATTCAATACTATGTTTCAAACATTTGTGCAAACAGCAAAAGAACAGTTGTATGAGGCAAACATTTGCAAAACCTTTAATATCTCCTCAATGTTGTAAACTTGGACTGTCAGCCTTAAGTCCTGCACTTCCCACAGCTTTAAAAAGTCAGTGGCTAAAATGATCAAGTCTGAAAAAGGTTCTCTTCTACATAGTGCAAATTGTAATGTAGATAACGTGAAAAACATATCTAGCTGGATTGACTCTGTGCAATCGTCAGTGGTCTTCTCTCATAGTTGAAGGAAGTGTGCATTGAAAGAACCACACGGTTCAGGAAGTCAGGAGGGTGGGGAGGAGAGAGAAAAAGCAGTTTCATTACACTTCTCAAACCAGCGCTAGATGTGCAAAGGCAGCAAAAATTCCAGCTGCTACTACAACCAGAACAGAGTAACTTTTCAGGAAGACCCAGGCGGTTAGTCACTTGGACTGGTCTCTAGAAAAATATGTGAGTATATGCTGGATTTTCATCAGACGGTCTTTCAAAGACATCATCGAGAGAACTGATAGCTGATATCTAGGGTCTACTGGGAGAACAGCTAGAAGCCACCAACACCAAGCAGGACCATTGGGCATCGCCTAAAAATAAAAGATAAGTTGGTTACCCATAATAAATGTAATATAGTTGACTATCACAAAGACATCAAAAGACAAAGCTGTCAATGATAAAGACTAGTTTAAAGTTTGGTGTTAACTAGAGAATTCCAAATCCCGGATATCAGAAAGGTTCTTAAGGGATCTCTTCCGATCCCTCCCCAACTGTGAAGTCAAATAAAGCACACCTGAACTAAGCTTTTAGAGCAACTATTTTAGAGCAACTATTAGCTGTGTACAGGTCAGCTAATGACACACCTCCCTAATAAAAACTACATCCCTGACCTGCCATGCTATTCTTGTGCCTTCAATATTCTTGAAGCCTAACATTTTCATTGCAATTATACTCAAAGGACTCCTCTATCCTCCAAGACAGAGCAAGACTACTTAATCAGTTTCTTCTAAGCTGATAAAACATACTATGTAAACTCTCTCTGTGCTTTACTCATTCCCTATGTGAAGCCTGAGACGTCATGCCCAGAACGGGACATAATATCCCTCAGCAGAGGTCCTATCACTGCAGAGATTAATCACCTCAAAAGACCTGCAGAAATATTACTGGCAATGGTACACTCTAGGATGATTCCTCCCTCACATCTGTATTTATTTGCATCCTATCGTAAATCTCAGGGACACACCCACACCACAATATTGCTGCCTTGCTCTAATTATCATGATTTTGCACACTCATCCCTCCTTCCTAGTATGTTGGTTAAAATTTGCCTTTTTTTTAAATAAATTGTTCTAAAACCACTTCTGAATTCAGGCACTGGCCTCCACAGCATCTACAGTCCTTTCAGATCTGTTAGTATATTCTCATAAAAGCATGTAACAGATGGTGAGGGATAGGCTCTCATAAGATCCCATTTAATTTATAATTCCACTTTGAAAGCCAAATTTTATGTATTTTTAAATGTTGCTTTCCTCCAGATCTCACCAACCTTCACTAACTGTTAGTAATAACCAGTAAAACAGACTGCTGCAGCTAGTTTCTTAAGAAACATTCGTCAAATTCTAGCAGTCGCAGCAGTTTACGACACTAGCTCAGAAAGGAGGCATTACTTGTGGTCACCCCTTTGCCAAAGATTATTGCCTGCACATGTCACAGGGAAGAAAATGCAAGTTTTGTTCCATTTGAATTCTAACAGCTTTACACAATCCAACAGTTGCTGTTGGAACTTTTACAAATGGTCTCAGTTTACTAGTTTTATCTCCACAGAAGCATATCATCCTTTTCTGCAACAACCCTTGAACAGCGACAGAATTGCCTTTTGTTGCTCATCTTAAGAAAAAAAAGATTCAACCCAAACTGCCTTTGAAGTTCAGTAAAAAAGTGGGCTTTTTTCTTTTAAAGTTTAGCAGCTGTTAATATAGTTTTTATTTTTAGAAATTAGCACCTAATAATTGATATTAAACGACGTGTTACCTGTATATTTTCCTCCCTGTCAGGCATTGGCCCAAAGTGCTGAAGAATCTGAGTGCGGAACTTGTTTCTTAGGTTTTGGAACCAACTGCAGGCCTGATTGTAAACAAGATTGTGAAGTTCTCTCAGTTTCTTTAGTTCCTCTTCATCAGCAACCTATAAAAGGCATGTTAAGAAAATTAGAGATAAATTAAGCTGTTTAAGCTAAAATGAAGAAACATTCAATTTCAACTACATTTAGATATGTTTCTTGCATTCTCCTAAACCTTGATTGCTAATGACTGAATGGTAAAGAAGTCCTGTGATATTTTTTGAAGTTACAGCTTCAAATTATTGCTCAAACCCCACACTATTTCTTTGTTGCTTTATAATAGAAAATTAAACTAGCTTCCATTTCTTCCACGTGCTGGTACTGAATCTTCCAGTGGTCTGGGGACCTAAATATTTGAAACAGAGCTCTCGAGAAGAAATTAAACAAAAATATTGAGATATTATTTAGACAACATTCTGAGTACCTTAATATCTTCCAAGTATTCGATGTCTGCGGTGCAATAACCATCTTTCATCCCTCTCCGTAGAACTCTAAATCTCTTTCCACCAACTGTATCAACAACAGACCGTCCATCAGGGAGAAAATGGACGTTCCTGATTTGCAGCATGCATCCATAATCTGCAAAACTAGAAGAGAGATCTTTGTCAGTAATGCTATACCTTCTGAAAGGACACTTTTTATAATTTAAAAAAAGACATAAGAGAATAGAAGCTTAGAATTAGGATGTAAACCTACCCATTTTGAGAATCACTTATGCACATCCCAAACTGTTTAGTTCCAGTTTCCATACTTCTGCGAATCATTAGTCGGTATCTTGGCTCAAACACATGTAGAGGGCAAGGCACAGTAGGATATGCCATAGTGCAAACAAACATTGGAACATTCTTGGTCAAGCTTCAAGAGAACATCGGAAGAAATGTGTGGCTTAAAAATCTAAACATTGAACTACGCACCGAGAAAATACATTTTTTTCAGTATGTTTGCTATATTTGAGGTCAAAAAGCACTCTTTTCAAAGTTTAATAATAAGCACACTGGAATAACTTTCAGAAGCCATAAAACCACATACTAGTAACAGTGACTTAATACCTATGTACTGATTTGAACATATACTGGACAGTAAGCCCCACAGTTACGTAGTCAGTGAATATCTAGCCAGTGAATGAAGGGCTTTGTTTGGGGACAGGGGTGTTAGTTATTCCCTCTTTTAGTTTGAGCCACACAAGCCATTATGCCCCCAGTAACTACACAGTAGCTGGGTCACCATCTAGATTCTTTCAGTGATGGACTCCAGATCACAAGATGCAACCCAGGATAATTTTTACCTTATAATATGTCTCAGCCTAATTGAAAAACTTTTTTTTCATGCTACTTTATCAAGTGTGTACAGTTGGTACAAAGAAGTTTGTATTAAAACATTACCAGGTATTTAATTTTAATACCTTTCAGACTATAAACCATAATTCTGATGTATGGATTCTCTAATGTAAGTTGCATGAACTACAGTTTCCAGTAGTTTTCCAACATTCATATCTACAATACGTGACGCTTTCTATATCTGAAGAACTCAACTAGAGACAAATATAAAGATTACAAAAAAATCCCAACAATTTCTTTTGATCACATCTATCCTTATGCAATTAATGTATATCATAAATGGCTTTGAAAGAAATTCAAATATCTGAGATTCTGCAGCCAACTCAAGAGGATAACTTCATTAACTGCAGTAAAGTTAAAACTGAAGCTTCACAACAGTGCACGTGGAAAAAGAAACGGAAGGGCAAACATGTTTTCTAGAGGACTTAAGAGACTCACATAGCTACTATCAAAGTGTGATTTTTTTTTTTATTTCCAGAGTAGTTAAAAACCTGTTAATCTGCTGAAATACACATTTAAGGCACCACACTAGCATGTCTTATGCTCCTTCTTGCATCCATAATATGCCATTAATAATCATAAAAATGATCTAACATTTCTAAAAAGTATTTTCACACTAATATCTCAGGTTTTCTAGATAAAAGACAGCAATCTTACTTTGAGTGTTCAGCAGTTTCTTCAGCATGAATTCTTTTTCTCTCACATAATTCATCAGACAAATATTTCATTATTAATTCCTCCAACAGTTCTGTGATGCTGTATTTTCTGCTTGCAAGGTACTGTAAGAAATGTGAAAAGAAATATTTTCTTTTCATATATATGAACAACAGGCTTGAGAAAACGCAGCTTTATTTAAAACCATGATACATGAAATGTGTCATTATTTCATGCTTCATTGTTTAACACGTAATGTTACTCTAATATTTGAAAATGAGATCCTCTATTTTAGTTCTTAGTGTCTGACAAATCAAGCACCTAACTCAGTTTGCATTTCTACGCTTACCAGAGAGAATTTGACTCCCAGGTTATACAGCCATACAAATAAAGACAGCATACAGAAACCACTAAGAGGATTTACTGAATAGTTACCGAAGTTTACAAACACTCTGGATTTATTACACCAATAAAGTAGATGGTTATAGAAACATAAAACGTCTAAGACCCCCCCAAGCAAACCTAATCAACTTGTATTGAGAAAGTTTGTCTGAAGTTTTTTCTTTCTAGCAACAATCCATAACCCAAATGAAGCCAAGTTGTGGTGGTTAAGTGAAACAGCCTTTAAAACGATACAACTGTATTTGTGATCTCTACTGAGAAATAGTACCTCTTTCAAACTCTCCTTACAGAGTGGACACTGAGGCGCATGGTCTAAACACCGTTCCAAGCAACCTTTACAAAAAGTATGTCCACAAGGGGTTGTCACTGGCTCAAAGAATAGCCTGAAACAAAATTATTAGAAGTTAGATGCCATGGCAAGTGTTTGTTTTTCCAGAAAAGTCAGCGATCAACCTCTTTAATTTTTAAGACTAGCTATACCATAACAAAGCAGAGGAAAATTAATCCTACACCTCCTTATTCTACTTTTTCCTCTATACTGCAGTTTGTTGCCATTTACCACTCTTTTGTTTCTGTTTTCTGATGAATCTGCACACATTTCAATGCTCTAAATATTTATTGTAATATACAAAGATTTTGGTCTCACTACAGAGAAATTCAGAATACACAGAAATTAAGTGATTCTTTGGGGAGCCAAGTTGGTTTAACAGCAGCATTACATACTAGCAACATAACTATGGGCATAAATCATGTATTTTCAGGTATTTATTTTGAAAAGCAAGACAACTCAGAGCTTTCCAATACATAGGCTATATTTATGTAGACTAACATTCTGAAGTTATAGTTATATCTCCTAAACAAGTAAGTTCACAGGCAATGCTTCTAAGCATTAGCCTTCCCAGAGTAAGTTAAATGGTTTTATTGACTGAAAAAAACCCTAACATACAACCACAAAAGATTCTGTCCTTTCAAGGTTACCAGTTGACAATGCCAAATTTAATTTAAAAGGCATCTCCATCACAGTAACGCTGTATTACATAGCACTATAGCAAGGAACACTTTCATAAATATTTAACTGCAGGGACAGAGGGAGGCTGAAAATTATTAACTGATATCAGAACCTATCTCAAACTGCAAGTACCTTAGTCTATATTTCTTACAGATATGGGGCCAAGCATCTATAACAGAAACACTGAATAAAGAAAAACTTACCTCATACAGAGAGAGCACTCGAAATCTGATACCTCAATTAAATCCCCTGGAATTGTTCCAAAAGCCAGTGTCACATCCCTTTTTGTACTTTCTACGGAAAAGCAAGACAAAACACTCCTTCAAAGAAAGGCACAAGACAGTAAATACGTTAAATTTCAAAGTAACTGACTATTCACCTCCTTGCTTTTTGTGTTTGTTTCTTCCTTCTTCACATACAACTGTATCCTGTTCTGAAAAGGAAAGCTTTCTTTTCAACAAAGCACCTTTTTCTTGGCCAGAGAGAAGGGGTTCAGAAGACACTCTCTTTAAGCCATCTTCCTCAGCAAGGTCTTTTGTTGAGTTAAGAGCATGGGCAGACTGTGCACGATTTAAGCTTCCACTGACAGGCTCCAACACATCTGATCCTTCTAAACTCTGTAAGAGTAAGATGAGTTCAATTGTACTTAAAGAGTAACACAAACCTAAGTAAGATGTGAACATGCAAAGACATAGAAGCCAAACCGATACCCACAGTTAGCTCACCAGTTAACTACAGAAATTTCGTAAGTCAAGACACTAATTTGCTTAGCATTAACAATTTAAAAATCTTCATCTGCTTTAAAGAAAAAACAAAACTGTATTTATCTTTATTTTGAAGTCACTAATATCAAATCTCAGTACCTTCTCGTAAGTAGTTCACCGGAATAAGGAGTCTAACACTTCAAATGAAAATAAATTACTCCCAAATCTCAATTATCTTCTTCAAATTTAGCCTATTACAGAAAGTCAGCATTTAGGCTGGGAACTAAGTATGACAAATAAGGATATCAGAACGCCTGATGCTTGCGTATCAGCCAAAGAGAAAAGTTATCCTATATTTTTTGTTACCTGCTCAGGACAAAGCTGTAAGTTGCCGTAAGACTCGGTGACCTCAAAACCAGGTATAAAAGGTTTATTTCGAATATGTGGTAAATTCCAAGCAGATTCCTTCAGACTCTCTCCTAACTTCTCTGGTGACAGCACATCACACAATGTCTAGAAAACAAAGAGCTAAACATTCGTAATAATGAAAAAGGATCTAGACATAGCTATATCATGAAACTATATAGCAAATATAAGAATTTTAGTCTACACAAAGTTATCCTCAAACAGAGCTTTATTTAAGCAGTAACTGAGAAGTAACAGTTGAGAACAAGCAGTAACCTCCATACCTACATTACTAAGGAGAAATGTATCTAGAATTTCTACTACAAGTGAGCTCTGCAAACAGAGTTAGACATTATCAATTCAATACCATGCAGATTTTTCATCATAAACTTTTATTACCAAAGAAAAACTGCAGTGCTCTAGGCACAAAGGAGTTCAACTTAGAATATTTAACTTGCTGCCTGCTTTCCTGTTTTCTAGATTTTCATTTAGTAGCTTCAAAAGCATATGTACTTTTAAATGTACTTACAATGTGTGGATTAGGACTAACCCTTCAACACAGTATAGCACACCCTGAAAGGAATTAATCTGTCACTTCAGCCTCCTCTGTATGTACTGAAGATTTTTAGATACCATAAAGGAAGCTTCACAAAGGCATCAAGACAGAAACAGTCATCCAGTTTCATAAATAAAATTACCCTTTCTACTTCTAGCTTGGCTGGAAGAAAGTCCTCATCAAGGGCTAAGCACTGTAGAAACAGTTGTAAGGCATCACCTACAAAGCCAGAGTGTTGCAGCACTTTTCCTTTCCGGAAGTAGACCTGAAAAACAGATACCACAAAGACATTTCCAGAGAGTACGCAGAACTGCAGTATTCATCTTACAGGCGTTACCATAGTTAGAATGGGAACCCTCTGTGACAAGAAGAGCATCACTCTTCAACAAACTTCAGCTGTCTGTGCTGTGTGTGGAGGATCGATCTTGTCTAATGCACATCTCCCTCCAGCATTTGAAAAGGTTCAGGGGATAGCCTGGTGTTAGTCTCCTCTTGGTTCATTTGTTTTGTCTTATATAAAGAGTTAAAAAAATCCCCACTAGTACTGAATTCACAAAAGGCCTTATTTCTCACCTTCTCAGAGAAGAAGAGAGATACAAAACAAATTATTACATAACTCCATATCACAGCTTACAGGATAGCCTTTTTACTCTGTTTCATCAAAAGCCTTATAATTCCAGCCTGTGGAAGGGTGCACCATGCAAAACCATGCATCCCTTACATACATATTAATCTACATTTTTAACACAAACCAATGCACTTTGGAACTGCTTCCCTCAACTGCAATTGATTCTTAAACACTTGACAGTAGCTAAGAAAAAAACCAATCTGTATACTGTTTTCTCTGAAAGAAAAAGAAAAACAAGGTGCGAGAAGAGACTACTGAATTTTGCTGAACCTACCTATATCACGTGGGGAATAAGAAGTCCCTTGTCCAACTTACCTCAATTTTTAAAAGTTGCATTTGCAGTAAAAACAAGAGTTATCTAACAAAAGTTAGATGAAACAATATATAGATGTACATGAGATTTTGGGTAATGGGCCAGAAACTGAACTTAAAAAACCCAAATAAACCAAATCAACAAACAAACAAACCCCACAAAACAAGAAAAAAAAAAAAACAAAAAGGAAAAATACCCAGAGGACAGTTCCTACAGAAAAACTGCCAGTATTAACAACAGCATCTGTTAAACAAGGCTGTCAGATGAGGGCATGCATCATCTTTGATGGATCTGGACAGTTTCATTAAGATGTATCCCGAAGAAGGAAAGTATGTTAATCCTCCTCTTACAGACTTCATTTTTCTACAGCTAAGAACTGTTAGAGGAGTTCATAAAACTAAGCTCAGGCGAAGTGAGATTTCTTTCCAAGCACAGAGAAATAAAGTGGACAGTTCTACCAGCAGTGAGAGGTGAAAAGCAGGATGGTCTCTGAATTTGCAGCAGCCACAGAACTGCTGAGCACAGGAGATACAAGACAGCAGTGGTTCTCTCCCCTTGCGTGGCAAGATCCTGCTGCTCCTGTTGTGCTCAGAAGTTCAGACAGAGCTGCAGTATGCAGTTTCTTGGAGTTCTGACGGCAAGTGACTCCCCAGCTGCCTGCGCTATTTGCAAAGCTCAGTTCCCACTGTGTTTCTATGGGCTTTTCGAAGAAAAACTTTCCAAATTAAAACAGCAAAGTGTCCCTCTCTTCATAAAGATTAACAAATAAACAAAAACCCAAACTCCAGCTGTTACAGGTTACATCACCATACACTATGTCAACTGCAAGTACTGCAGGAGGCACTAAAAAAGGCCCCAAACACACGCTTACTTCTTTTAGCTAATATTACTGCAGAAGAATTTATTGCTCGTGCTAAATATTTTTTGACTCTTTGGTAGAATTTGGAAAAAGAAAACTCTGTTGTCCTATTTATATAGCAAACTGTTTTACCAATAAAACTCAAAAAATATGAGAGAAATGTTGACTTAACAGACCAAGAATTCTAGTCCTGACTGGCAACAGTGCTTGCTCATCTCATGTGATGTTCTCAAGAAACAGATAACGCTTAAAAACCTCTGACTTTGGGAAATACAATCAAAGTATTAACATCTCAAGGAAGTGCCGTTCTTCGGAAGGATTAACTCGTTGTCCTGGTGCTCTCAAACCAGGACACTAAGAAATTTTAAAACGCAATTATATCAACCTACCAAATGTACAGACTGCAGAAGTTTTGCTTTCAAGCAACTAAAGCTGGTTGTACAATTTCAGCCAACCATCCAGTCCAGTAACATTAAGCTGAAGTTCGTAAATATCTAAAAACTTTTGATAAGAGAACACATAAAAGAAGTAAGACAGCACAAAAGTACTTCATAATACTCCCAAAAAAACGCCTCTTTGACCAAAACCACCATCCTGTCGTGACTCAAAAAATACCTGAAGCTTTTGATGAAAGCTAAATTAACAGCTCCAAGTAGATTTATCAATCAACTCTAATCTGCCCTACTCATCAGTAGTCTGTCTCACATAACTAACTATTTTAAGATATCTTTTAGCATTTTGCAGATCGTACAAGCCATTTTCTTGATGCAACTATAATTTAAATTCATTAATTTTACTGATAAACACAGCAATTTTTGCAAAATTAAAGTTCATATCAACTTACCTCTGGCCAATTTGGCATTTTAGAAATAACAAAATTTAGATCTTCTATGGCTGTTTTATATTCTTGGAGGCCAACAAACGACTCAGCTCTGTAAATTCTTAGCATCAAGTCACTGGGATCTGAAGACAAAAATTATGTAACATTTTTAATAATTCAGAAATCTATTATTTTTAATTATATATGCTTTCATAGCACTATGTCATAAGCACACTTTTTTGGTACTATACTTTCAAAATTACTGGAGTACATTCTTCCCCAGCATCCATTATTTGGGTAACAAAACTGGCAGTAATTCCAGACTCATGTCTTTCAAGCTAAAGATCAAAATTTGAAACCTTTAATGTATCTTTCAGCAACAAGAAAAATATATTTAAAAAAAAAAAAAACTAAAATTGAGGTTGACAGAATAAAGTATTGCTCAGTACTGCTGTAACAACAAAAACTGAGGACTAGGTAGACCCTAGCTTTACATAATACCCATTCAAAACCACAGAAATCTGGGAATTCATCACACTTGTATTAAAAAATTCAAGTATTACAAAGTTTGCTTTCAAACATACAAGTTTTTCTTTAGATTGTCTTTTATTTTCATAATGCCAGACCCTTTTAAACTATGGCTGGAGACACAGGTGCCACTTTCACAATGGTACCCATCTGGTAAGTACCAGAAATTGGCTTTATCACTCTGTGGTCTGAAAAGAGACAGCCAATACCAGAGAGCTTCTAACACCAGCTGACAGCCCTGTTGTTGAGAAGCTGTCCTAGCAGAACTTCTCCAATGGGAAAACATTAGTATGTGTTCAGTAAATACAAGTTTTCACATCCAACATACAGCATTTTTCACTTCTAGTAAACAACCTCTGAACGGGAAGCATACCCATCTCCATGTCACTGAAACTATGGTTTTTGCAACACAACTATGTGTAGTTGTTGCTTGGGAAAAAATGTCACCACACTGCTTTGTTCTTGATTATTATTTTTTTTAAATACATCTGCGTTTTTCACTGATAAACAAGTCAAACATTGGTCTGCTGTAAACAATACTAAAATTAACTAGTTCTTTAAGTTTGTTTCAAAAAGGTTTTCTCAGGATCATTTCAATTTGATAATTCTGTCTTAGACTGTTCTAAATGTGTAATTTGATAGTAGTTCATAATTTCTACCATTAGCTTGTTTTACATTTAAAAGCCAGACTGGCCAGTGTTCCCAGGTATTCCAACATATTGCTTTGTATTTAGATCCACAATGCCACACACAAAAAAGCCGTAACATAAAAGGAAAGGTTAAGAAAATCAAAACTGACAGAAGATTTCAGAACTGAAACTGAAGTGTCTTTCTGATTTGCCTTTCAAGCTGACAGTTTCCTTTCAAATACAAATATTCCTAAACCTGGTTTGTTTGGGGTTTATTTTATTTTAGGCATTACAATATTTGCATTAACAGAAATCTGGGAAATTGTCTTTATCTGACTAAACTTTAATTCTCCCAGCAGAACAACTCCGAAGCCGCCTTTCCAGCAACTTCGTGGTTTGTGACTGCTGCAGCCTAGAGAAGCAGGAGCTCAGATCAAACTCTTCAGATCTTTTTTTCCTCTTGTATTTGACACTGTGGTATCCAGTAGAGTTAGTATCAAACCAAATTCTTTTCTTCAGAGGTAACAGTAAGTGCATGTCTTTGTTCTCTGATAAGCTACCTCTTTGCACAGAATCAGAGAGAGCTTACAATTTTCAGACTTTCAAGTGTATAACGTGACCGGAGGAACTCCAAGACTTTTTTTCTGGGGGCAAGGTGAAAGGTAGTTTGAAATAAAAATATGAGTTCAAGTCTACAAGAGGTAGTCATTTTGTTCTCCCTCCTACCCACAAAGAGAAATGTATGATTCTGGTTGCACTAGCACAAAACAAAAGGCTAAACCAAGGGTTTAACTGGGACCTCGATTCTGGCACTGAACGCACACAAGCGCTGCCAATGAATGATCAATACATATAACAAATTGGGTCTAAATATTTGTAAGACCAAGGGATCTAAATTTATACATCAAGTTTTGCTACCATAACAATTTCTAGGCTTTACAACTGTGAAAACATCATTTTGTGATGTTTCAGTATATATTTTAATATTTACCACCAAAAGGGAGGCTGCAAAACTATTTCAAATCCTTAGACCAAGGGCTAAGCAGAGCAGAAACACAATTTGTTCCTGATTGTTCTATTTGAATAACCCAATATATTACAGATACAGAAATCACTCACTTCTAGCATATCCAAAATACAAATGATTTTAATAAAAAAGACACCAAGTACTTTCAGTGCAGAACTGCATGTACCAGTTAATATTACATAACAGGGAAGTATACAAAGGCGTACGCAAAAAAACCCACTTGATACGCATTCTTTTTTAATATTACTTCCAAAACATCTGGTCTCTGCTAGTGTCAGCATAAGCATACCAATAAATGGACCATCTTTGGTCTGATCCTCCATGCTTTTTATATGGTTCTTAATAATAAACCAAATTATTCAAAGCAAAAGACATGCCGAGCACAGTCCTTATTAATACATTACTACAGAGTCACCTCAACAATCAGGGGTTGGAATACACAACTCATGAGAACAGGTTGAGAGAACTGGGCTTGTTTAGCGGAAAAATTCCCGAAGGTCTTGGGGGAACCCAACAGCCTTCCAGAATTCCAAGGGGAGGCTACCTAGAAGACTCTACTGAAGTGCACAGGAGGAAAACAAACGACAATGGTTACAAACCAAAACAAAGACAGTTCAGATGTGAAATAAGGAGGCAATTTCTCACTGTGAAGATAATTAACTTTTGAGCAGATTGCCCAGAGAGGCTGTGCAATCTTCATCCTTGTAGGTTTTCATGATCCAGCTGAACAAAACCTTAAGCAAACTGCTCTGAACTGTGTTTACTCTGCTTTGAACAGGAGACTGGCCAACAGACATCC
>NW_009700370.1:0-1945 GCF_000703405.1 Apaloderma vittatum | reverse complement strand
AGCAGGAATAAGTCTGTGATTCAGACCAAACTCAAGCCTATTAGCTGTGTGTTTCAGGATACTTGATTAAGACAAGCTGCACTTGTATTTTAATCCAATAGACTTCCTTTAACTAAACTATTTCATGTCAACCCCTGTAAGGGTTATATTAACCACACGAATACTAGTTTTCAAAAGCAACTTTTTGTTTGTTTTTCAAAAGTCACTTTTGCACCATGGCAAGTATTTCTTTCAGATATTTCAAGAAAGTTAAGAAAGTTACTAAAGGACACCATCTAAGTAAAGGTTTAGTGTCAATGCCTTATTTAGGAGTTCAGATTTATGTTTATCGCCATTTTTTAACTGTCTCCATCAAAAAGAGAAATGAACTAGCAGCGAGGAAACACTGACAGAACATGAAGTATTTTAAACGCTAATACACTGCTTATGCTACATCTTTTCCACCTCTGTTTTCAATATTCATGTTCTGAAGGAAGATAGAAAGTGTATCGGCAGCTATTAATTAGTTCTCTGAAATCACCTTCAATTTGTAGCTGTGAGCCCACATTTTAAGTACAAGTGCATTCTGATTCACAAAGTTCTTTAGTATTTTTACCAGAATACTTGGGATATTGACAGTTCTCAGGACTGGAAACAGTTATACAAAGAAATCCATTAAAACTAACCCATTTTAACCCCAAAATTTAAGATGTAGCGTCACAAAAAAAAAATAAATCAAAATTCCTTTCCTGCAGATATCTAAATGGTATTCCTAAATCCATTAAAAAAAAAAGATTAATCAGAGTCCATAGAATCAATTTTCTTTTTCTTTCAAAGCAATCTTTAAGCATGAAATGGGAAGCTTGTAAACATTTGCCATCAATAATGGATTCATCAGTTTGTACCCTGAAGACCACGGAGTTTTGACTCCATTTCTTCATGGCCTGTATGAGTCAGTGCTGTATTTCAGAACGCACAAAGAAAAAAGTCTTCTTTTTAGAGTTCCAGTATTTAAAATAGATCAGCCACTTTCTCAGGTCACATCTACCCTCTATCTTACATTTTAGAAACACCCTAGCAAGTAGTGTGGATTTGAAGTCTACAACAGAATCTCTTTAAATCAGGTTGCCAAAAAGCATATAAAATATATCTGAGATTTAATCCCACTTACATTGAAAATAGTTTATTCTGGAACTCAATCTAACGTATCTCCCCAGAACAGATTGGAAGGATTAGACTTACGCAAAGCTTTTTTATTTTTTCCTCTGTTGCAGACTACTCTTCAAATAAAATACACTTGACCTGTAAGAATATTATTTCTCTTTGGAAATTTAGGAATTAAAATGGCACAAATGAAAATGGCACCCCACAGGTCACCAGGCGTTAAAATCTGTAGTCAAATAAAAACAACAAAGGAATCTGTCACTGGATCCGTGCAGGTATATCAATCGTGTAAATCTGACTCCCTCTACAAAGACCAAACTCCGAAAAACTGAGGATTTCTCAAGTGTTCATGGTAGCAGCTACACTGCTTGTGATCGCTACAGGAGAGTCTAAAAGTGTACCTCTACCTTCCCTCTTTGCACCCTCGCTCTCAACACTACATTATAAAACTTCAACCACACCCACCTATGATGTCACTGCCATTACACAACCTGTCCCCCTCCATGCCTGCCTGCTTATGCAACTGGGCCCAGCCTGCTGGGAATTGTCTTGGTGACACTTAAGACTGAAAATAGGTCTCTCTCAGGAAACAAGGTTAAACACAGCAACAGAATCTCTTTTGCCCGTGCACAGTGACTGATAAACAGAAAACAAAACAAAGTCCACAAACTCTTCTGTAAACAAGTCCTACATAAGCATGCAGGGAAAAAGAAGAGAAAAAACAACTAACAAAAACCCGCACAAAACCACGAAGCAGCCCACATTAGACTCCCCAAGGGTCTGAAATGCACCCCACTAGCAG
>NW_009700369.1:0-20226 GCF_000703405.1 Apaloderma vittatum | reverse complement strand
CTCTGTAGAGCCTTTCTACCCTCTAGCACATCGACAGTCCCAGCCAGCTTGGTGTCATCTGCAAACTTGCTGAGGGTGCACTCAATCCCCTCATCAAGATCGCAGATCGCAGATGAATATGTGTGATGACAATATTACCTGGGCGCCTGAGTCCTTCACTGCCTCTCCTAAGGCTCTGTAGTTGCTTTTAATGGTTTTTAGGTTGTTTCTGGCTGCATCACTGGTGCCCATGTGGAACAGTAGCCGTGGATATTAGTCTGTGGGATGTACCAGGTTTGGTAGTCTTTCAGTAACTTCTTTAATCCGAGCCCTGGGTAAGCAGTAAGCCCCTCTAGACAGCAGATCAGGTTAGCAAATGGGAGCCTCAGTACCTCTTCAAGGAGATCCACCCACTACTATTACTCACCGCTTTTTCTTGGATGAATTTGTTATTTTGGGAGCCTACCTGGCCCCCTTCCACTGCTCTGAGGTATCTATTTTGGCTTTTTTTTTTTTCCTGTTCGTTCTGAAGAGCCATGAAGCTGTTCTGCAAAGGCACCTCAGGCTTTGAGGGAAGTTTCTTCCTCCACTTGGATCTTACTTCCACAAGTTGCAATTCCCACAGCATTGTCAGTTTGCCCCTTTTTCAATTGAGCCAGTGGAAGAACTTTTGGCTCTTTGGCCAGAGGCTGTGGTTCCACTGCTGTATTCCCCTGGATCCAGCTGTCTATCTCCTTTTCTGCCTTCCCGATGTCACGCAGCCTTGTGGCTGTGTCCTGCAACACTGCCACCTGCTTCAGGATCTCTGCCACCTCAGTACACCTTCTGCAGATGCGTTTGCTACCCATCTGTCCCCCAGGAGGAAGGTCTAGGCGTTTCCCACAGGCTGAAGTCTGGACTCCAGCCTCGACCTTGAGCAGCTCTGTCTGGGTGGAGGCATTGGTCACCACTAGGGCCAGTGGTGCAGACCCTCCAGCCAGAGCTGCAGTCTTGGCTTTGCGACGAGTGCCCATCATTTGGCCTCCCTCCAGGAACCCACTGTTGACCTCAATCTGGGCACAGCACTGACTATTGCTACTGTCTTGCTTCTTGACTAGTCTGGTTCTCCCCTCAGGGCAGGAGAGGGACCACTTCGAGAGATTGAACATACCTTGTGCACTGGCAGAGGGTCAATGCTCTGCCTTACAAGCAACAGCACCCACCAGAGAACTCGCAAGCATGGTGTACTCGCCCTGTGTTCTGTGAGCAGCGACCTGTCCCTGGGGCTTCTTATCGCCTGGTGGTGGCATCTACAGCAGGTGATGCTGGCTCCCCACCATGCTAGCTCAGCAGCCCACTCACAAGCAGGCCCCAACACAGGAAAGCCTCTTTTCCTGCCTTCAAAAAAGCCCCCAAAAGAACTTTTTGTCGTCTCTTTTTGCTTCAGATCCCTTCCCAAGTGCAGTCTTACCTTCCCTGAAGCTTGTCTACGCAGCAGGTGACCACTGGTGCAGGGATAAAAACTGAGGCAGGTGAAAAAAATGGTAATTTTGGCAAAATCTGAAGCCTAAAGGTGTCAGAAAAAGTTCTCTAAAGACTCAGTTGGGAATAAATTGTACTTAGATACAGATATGTTTTTCCAAACAAATTTCAAGGAGATTTTTATGTACATGCCTAAGGGAAAAAGCTGGTCTTTATAAGGTCTTGCCTGAGAACATGTAGAAAGATTCTCCTGAAAAATGAAAATTTCTCCTGAAAAATGAAAATTCATATCTAGAAACTTAACTTTATGAGTATCTAAAAATAAATTGACTATTGTAATTCCACTCTTCATGGTTGCAAGGTTTTTAAAACACAACAGTCCGGGAGACAGTTTAGGATTTTTAAGAAAATGTGTAAATCACTCAAAGTCCAGTAATTTTCAGTGCCAAATATAGAAAATAAGTGTATATAATTCTAGGAGGCGCTAGCAAAAAATAAATTGAAAAAAATCAAAATTATAACGTGTAGCAATAATGCTTTTACATATAAAATGAATGAAAGACTATATTAATATTTCAAATTAAAAAAAAATAAGTATACCATAAAAGTACTCAGTGTCACTAGGAATCAAATTAAAATGTTGATTACTTAATTACATTGGTAGTACAACTTACCTTGTTTAGTACACAAAAGTTGTTTTTACTTTCAAATGGCATAATATTTGACATAGGCAATGCCTACAGTGTAATTTGCAGTCATACCACTATGTAAAATATGTAGAAGCTTATCCATTACATGCCATTCACTTCAAACGCATTAGACTTAGGAGTATCATCAAAATAGATATTAATAGAATAACATGACTAAGTATAACTTGTATCAAGTTTTTCCTTGGAGAACCCAACTTTAACTGGCTAGTATCTATTGATGAAGCTGCTCTTCACTTATTAGACAAATACTGTGTTGCTGAACTCAAGTATTTTTGAAATCAGCAACATGTCTTTTTTGTGACACAAGTAAAGATTAGTGGCTTGCTAGGAGCTTGAGGATCCTAATAAATGTATGCATTAACCTTATGAACTACGCATAAATAAGAACAAAACTATAATGACCTCACCTATGTGGGGCACACCTTTTTTTTTATTGCTTTCAAACGCATTTCCTCCCTTCTGTCTTGTTTTTACTACGTTCTTTTTACAAATCAGTTAAAAATGTTGCATTTTCTTTTTTTACCCCCTTTTCAAAAATTTTTTTAGATGGATTCGTTACCAAGTTTCCTGGTAATGAACCCTTGCATTTGTGACAGTCTCAAATATCCTGAAACCATCTCTTCTCTCTTTCTATTCACAGATTTGGTAACTATCCTCCTTGCCATATTCTTTCTTTTCTCATCATATTGCAAGAAACTGAGAAGTTGCCTCATTTGTAATTCCATAAAGTGTGCAGAGTCAGTTAATGCTTGAAATGGTGGTTAATGACTTGAAGAAAGTCTCCTAGTGCGTCTGAGGCCACACCAGGAAAAAACGTCTGAGCTCTTCAGACTGTCTTATCCTCCTTCTGTCTTTCTAGTTCTAAATTTCAGTGCAAGAAAAGTTCTCTCCTCACTCCTTGACCCATTATTCTTAGGTCTCCTCTAGTGATTTCTTATAGAAACTACTTCAGCTTGTTCCTATTGGCCAACAGATACCTCCAGGGATATTTGCCCTCAGGGCAGCTTCAGGGATCATAAGGGCTCTCTCACTACTCCATGACTAAATCTCACCCCACATTTGCTGATTTCAGACTAGCAGGATTAGCAGTCCTGAGGTTAACTTGCCCTCATCTTCCTGTATTTTTAGAAACTAATTTGTTAGGCTGTAAATAGAGCTAATGCTTATGGTTTTGGTTTTTAGGAGCAAATACAGTAATGGATTTTTCTTTTACAACTGCAGCAAAAGAGAAGAAAACAGGTCTCCAGTTTGTAATTTTTGTGCAACTATTTTACAGATTTTATTTTATTTTTTGTTGTTCTTCCCAAGCTCGTACTTGCCAGGTTGTATTATTACCAAAGAGACTGGAGGTCCATAAGTTCAGAGATGGGGTAGAGGAAATCTGCTCTCTCTATGATGTTAGTAGGTCTCACAAAGAGCAGCATCCCCTTGTTTTGACACTGGTACTGTAAGGCGCACACAGCCTGCAGGACAAGATACAGCAGCCTCTCTTTGTCCAAAAATGGTATTAAAAAGGTGTTTTGCATGACCTTTGCTCCCTACGCCCATAGAAGTACAAGCTTCTGATTCCTTACTGGGACAAAAAATGTTCCCCCAAATATAAGATCTTCCATGGAAGCACAAGTAAGAGAATTAAACAGGGAGGATGACAGAAAAAGAAGAACAAACCTTATAGACAGTTAATATGTCATATGAGGATATAGAGCCATAAAAAATCCTGCATGATGGCTGCAGATTTACAGCCAGGTCCTGTGCTCCATGCATGAGTACAGTCAAGCATCACTGAAAGCAGCCTGCAGGTCTCATTCTGGCAAGAGGAATGTCTGTGGACAATGGAGGAGTGGCTGCAAGTGCTTGGCTCTTTTTTTGTGATGTACTTCCTTGCCCCAGATCTCAGTGCAGACACATCCCAAGAGCCAGTTTTGCCTGCTGCCTATCCTGAGCCGAGCACAGTTCGGTCATGGCCCACAGCCATGGTGTTTTGGTTTTTTTTGTAAAAGCCTGAGATGCCCAGACCATGTGTAGTGATTGACTTAGAAACACATGTGAAAAAGCTATGGAAGCTGAAAGGCATTTTACGTGGTCATTGTAGAGCAGGATTTGACCTCATGTGGTCTTCTGGGGCCCTGGGAGAAGAGTTTCTTGCATGGCACGATCACATGAAGACGGTTGGGCAGTGCTCTGGCAGGCTTACCTCAAAACTTCCCTGCTTTTGTGGGTTTCTGTTCAACTATAGTGTTATTTGAACACATTCAATTAACTACTGTAGCTATTCGAACTCTCTGACATTATTATTTTTATACCAATACATTCTCATACTACTGCTTTCTGGTCATTATAGCAGCTTCCGAGATCAGTGCAATTCATTCTAGACTCAAAGTTAATCTCATGGAAAATCCAATCTGTAAATTGATTAGATATTAAATTACAGTCATTGTTAATGTCCTCTATTCTTTCCTTTACAGTACAAAAAAAAAAATCAGTTTTTCCCCCCTCTTTTTGTCTCTCTTCCTTCTCTTCCATTTCTATCAATATTACTCAGCTCTCAAACTCACTGATATGGCAGAGGTTACTTACAGATTATATGTTACTTCTTTCCTCTTAAAGAAAGGAGAAAAAAAAAAGATCATTGATTGGGCAAAGATAGAAATTAAAAGCATGTCTGATCCCAGGATGCCTTAGAAATGTTATTTTGACAGCTTTTCAGTGACTGCTATCCAAGGTGTGCCTCTGATGTTAACATGTAGAAAATGTTGCTGGCATTTAAGTTTACTGTAGCAGTAAGGTGCTATGAGCTGATTGCCATTGTACTTCTTAAACAATCTTTTACCATAGGCTGTTCCTAGCAGTGAAATTCAGATAATGAGTGATTTTTATGAGGGTGTTTGTGGGTTTTTTTAATGAAAAGTCATTTTGACTAAAAAAAAATAAATAATTGACTACACTGAATCCAGCATCAGTGGGAGATACACTCCTGTCAGAACCAAACGTGGTATGTCGAACAGAAATTCTGGAAATTATGTTAAAGAGACTGGGCTAACAACAAGCTATTGCCACCTGTGTTTGGCAGACAGTCTACAGAAATGGGTCTGTGATCACGGTGAGTCAGGAGACTAGCTGTGATTCCTGTGATTACTGATAGCTCTTACATACTATGTTCATCAATAGGAAGTCTGCCATTGCATTCAATATAGCCAGGATTTTGTTCATGTAATAGTCTTAGTCTTCCTTACAACTTGAAGATAGATTGCTTGCATTACATACACATTTTGTTTGCTATTTTGGTGTTCAAGTTGTTTGGGACAATTTTTGATAAAGCATTGAACTCTATTTGGCCCAAGACAGCAGCAGCTGAAGTGTTAAAGTAGACACATAAAAATGAATGTCAGGTAACCGTTATTATTGTTTCAGAAAATTGCAACAACTGTTTTGAAAAACAGTGGCTTAATTTTGCTTTCAGTTTGTACTTCTTTCGTATTGCTCAATGAACTTCTACAAGTTTTAGTCCAAATATTTTAAAATCTCAGTGCAAAGTTTGACCACTATTTCTAAATGTATTTTGATAGACTACATGAATTCTTGCTCATAACAGTAGACTAAAAATGAGTACCTCCCTGTTCTGTTAATACTATCACTTCAGCTGCTTATCGGATTTCAGTATTCCTGGTTTTTAAACCAGTAACTCTCAACTCTCCCTCTTCTTCCCTGAATATGATGCAGGCCTCCATTTCTTCTTTGTCTCAGTGAACGTGCTACATTGAATTGCTCACTGACATCTCAAAAACAGAGTGGTTGAAACTCACATTCTTGTGGGTTTTTTTGGACACTCACATCTCTATTTTGGTGTTAAAATTTCACTATCTGCTACATGGCCTTGCAGCCTAGGAGATATTCTCGAGTCTGTCCTTTCTCCTCGTCCTCAGTCATAGTGTCAGTCTACTGCTGCAGTTGTCCCCGTCGTCAGCTGCAAGAGTGCCTTTCTCCCTAGAGGAAGGGTTTTCTTGGTTTACCCTGAAAACTGCAACTCCTTTTTCACCATGTTTTTCACATGTATTTTGCTCCTTCCAGCAGATTCAGGTCCCTCAGTTAAAAGTGGCCTGTATTATTTATCAGACCAAGAAATTCTTCTCTGTTCTCAGTTAGAGATGATTTCTGCAGAATGTAAGTTCAAATTTTTGCCACGCTGCTAGGCACTTTGACACTTAACTCTCCTGCCATTCTTTTCCACTCACCCTTTTTGATTCCAGAGACACTTTTGTTTTTGATTCCTTGAACTGTGTCCCCAAACTAATTTGCCAAGCCCCCATGTTCAGTTCAGTCAAATTAATCCTGAAAAGTTCCATCCTGTAGGCTGCCCTGAAGACCACAGGAAACATAACTGTTAAATCCAGCTTTGCCATTTTGTTTTTGCCTTGTCACAGAATATTATGTGTCACTGTGTCCCAGCTCTTGTCTATTCTTTCCTTTATTTCTTTTGCAGTGCCTAGATAAGGTGAAGGTAAAATCTGTGTATTTACTTTGTAAGGCACTTAACTGATCTTTGAGTAGGATGTAAATATTAAATAAAAATTATTGTTCCACGCATAGATTTAGTAGTACATAAAGAGGCTTTGTTTACTAAGGAGGTGGCTGCCCAGGAGATTCCTAGGAAACTACAGGAGCAAGTTCTGCACATGAGAAATTAAACAGACCTGTGAGTAAGAGCTCTCATTTAAATGAAAGGGTACATCCGCAGTGTAACATTATTTACCGCTCTTAATGTCTGCTGGATTAGGATCTTAGGTTGCCACATGATAAACCAAATCTTCATTGCCAGAGCCCTTTCCAAAACACCTGACCCAGCACAAATCCCATCTACTGTCAGTCATTAGGTAGAGCTGTCAAAACTGGGGGGAGGGATAAAAAAAATTTAAAAATCAATCTAGCACTAGTCACTGGATTCTAACAATAATCTCTTACCTGTCAGTGATTATTTTCTCACAGACACAAGATATTACTGATTACTTTTAAATTACTAAAGCATGGATCTGTGAACATTGAGCCCTATTTCTTCAGAGAGATGTGGTTCAGTGAGTCCTCACACTTAAAACTGGGAAGAAAACTAATCCAGTACCTAATTCATTTCCACAAAAAGAACAAACTGGTAATTCAAGTTTTAATTATTTGTTTAATGCTTCTTTGCCTGATAGCAAAATTTGTTGCTGTAGCTCTTGCTAGACATTAACTGGGAGAAAGAAAAAAGTTAGTGGCATATTGATTAGGTACAGACTGAATGCCACAATAACATTATAGCCATTTTTTTATTTCTTTGATCTTGATTTCTTAGATAAATCTTTTTGCAAGAAACTATAATAAATAAATATTTCCTAAAGTGAGCATGATAACAAAAAAAATAAAATCTCCTCTTAGCATCCAGACAATGTATAATGAGATTTCATCACCACTTATACAGTCCTGCTGGATTTAGCTCAAATACCAGGATTAATGTTATACTAGTCTTAATACATAATTCAAAATGTCTAATTTATTGGGGCCAATAATTGGCATCAGACGCTGTGAATTTTATACTCCAGGATTAAACTTTGGTTTTAGACTATGCTGAGTTACAAAAAATAGAATTTCCAGATTCAAGAGAATAAGAAATGTTATTTTGTTTTGTTGTGCTATCCACAGAAGTACTATATATTGCTTGCAAGCCCCAGTATGAAGTCAGTTGTTTTAGAGTTCAGACATTAGAATTTTCTGATGCCTGTAGCAAAGTCAGAGATTTCTCAAATAATACGTCTCATAGATGTGCACATTACTGTATCTGGGCAATTCTCAGCTGGGTGTTGCAGAGGAAGGCTGAAAAAAGCTAGACAAAGGACATCTCTACAGAATGTGACATTTATTTGCAATTCCAGAAAATATTCCTTGCACAAAAATCATCCTTTTGTATTCTGCCACATGCTTGTAGCAAAAATCCAAACATAATAATAAGTTAGCACATAGCAAAGACTGTTAGTAGTTTCAGATCCAAATCTCTACCTTCCCTGCCATTCTGGGACAGATTTTAGGATACCACAGCCAAAACAGATTTATAGTTCTGTTGCAATTCATCAGGTTCAGACATTTATCTGAACCTTTCTTCCCATATCTGTCCTGACTATTTGCAAAGGTTTTCAAACTCTATTGAATAAGTTTTGGCTCTTTCCTGACATGCTTTCACATTCAGATCTATGTACCAAGTGGATTGATAACACTGGGGGAAAGGAAGTCTAAATTCAGCCCCCCCTCCCCCCTATTTTACTGCATTGTGAAGACCATTTTCCTCACTAAACTCTGGGCTAAATGGGACCTTTGAGATAAATTTTGCATGAGTTTATCTCTGCAATTGAATATTACATGATTTTGTATTTAATGTCATGGGGTTAGCTGTTACCTGTACATCTGCCAAGGTATTTTCCATACCTTGGTGTCAGAATTCAAAATTTGTGATTAATAAAGTGAAGTCAGGGAAAGGGGAGATACAAGTTACTAAAAGTGATAGGCATGATATATGAATATCATTAGCTTTTCCTTAAAGAACATTTAGATGATTATATGAATGCAAAAAGGCAATGCAGTATTTTAGTCTTTCTCTAGTCACTGGAACACTGTGAAGCAGATGGACTGTGTGACTGATGATTCAATAATTGCACTCATTAAAAATGTTCACGCTTTTAATTTTTCCCTCCTTACATTCTGTGAAGAGCTGAGGAATGAAATGGTTTTGTCATTGTCAGCAGATAGATAATTGAGTTTGCTTTGATTTCCTGGGGTGCCCCTTCCCCACCCCCATGCTGTTGGATTGACATCTCCAGAAGCGTAGCAGAACATTTGAATCAGACCCAACTGTCTTAAAGGAGAAAACCACTATGGAAAGACTTCGGTTTCCCCATCAGTGTTTATAAGTGTGTATTCAGGCAGCAACCTATGTTGGTAGAAGACAGCGTGCTTTTGATTTTCTGTCAGATTACCTATACCCATGATACAGTTACCTATCTGTGGGGCTAAAGGAGAAGATAATTCTGCCTTGAGCATATGCATAAAATGCTTTTCCTGTTTATTATTGCCAGTTAGAATCAGCCTAAAGGTGATAGAGGGGAGAAGGTGTCCAGCTGTGCAGGTGCCTGATGCCTGGTATGGCAAAAACAAGAAATCAAAATAATCTTATGAAGACCTAAGGAAAAATACTAGCTGGTAGAGTTGTGTAAATAAAAGCTATCCTGCTTTCTCTGAAGACAAGGATGGAAGTCTCTCCCAGCTCTGCTAAAGGGATGCTACTTCTCTTTTCTGCCTTTACAATTTAAGTTCAGAGTTTGCATTTAAATTTAAACTGCGTAATAGCAAAAGCATTCTCCAAATGAGACATTACATTCACTCATTCTACCTATCCTATTGTTTGGGCAGCCATTTTCCAGATGTTACTCTGGGAACAAATGTAGTAGAAGTTGTGTAATCCATGGCTTTTTGACAGTCTCCAGCTGCTCAAGGAAGCTTTCACACTATCCATCATTTATATTTTGCAAACATCTAGCTGAGATCAGAGCATCGCAGTGTTCAATCTTGTTCAAACACAACACAACAGAGCCCTTGCAACCCTGGTTAAGGTCTCTGACATGGATTTTCATTGCTCCCATGCTTAGGTTTTTCTATTCTGTACGTGTGAACAAAAAGATTATTTTTTTCTATAGAGATGTTCTCTTGCTTTGACTTCTTGTATACACATCCTAGACTTGGGTGCTCCATAATGCAATTTTGACCTGCTGTTAAAACACTTAGGAGCCCTGGGTAGAAAAAAATAAGTGCTTAGACACTTCTACATCCCTCTGTGTAAAACCTCTCTTAGATCCCTGTCAGGTAAAGCATGTAATACGCAGACATTGGCAAAAAAAAAACAGCTCTAAAAAATATTGGTAGATCCTCATATCATCCTTTGCCTCAAATTCAGTGCACCCTGTTACTCTTCGTGTCTTTCTGGTACAAAGATTTCATACAGAAACTTGAGATGTGGGGATTCTCTTCTTCATACGCTGTTTTAACAGTTGAAAAGGATGATCCCTGTCAGAAAAGCAAGCCCTCTTGTTCCTTGTTCACCAACTGCCTTCTGTTTTTGTGAAGTCCTTGGACTGTTCACCTTGTCCTGATGCTTGGGAGAAGGCTGCACCTTCAGATTCATTCATTTCTCTGCAGCTAAAATACAGTTGCTCCTTGTTCTCATCATATAGATGAAAATATTCATGCTCTAAAGCTCCTTAGCCAACAATCTGTTCATAGTCATAACTTGAATGTTACTTCACTTTCTCCCCCAAAGATGTGATACAGAGTGAAGGTTATACATATGACACAGTAGTATGTGTACCTTGTAAAAATAAATTGTAATGTATAAAATGCATATACATCTGCTAAATAATCACACTATGGCAACTTTTAATGGACTTGCCACTTAGCCAGTAAAACAAACGGAAAAATTAGACTGGACACTTGCATAGGGAAGAAACATGGTTTGAACACAGTTCAGTACCACTGTACCTTAACTAAGTCATTTTCATTAATATCCATGAGTGTTTTTAAGTCTCATGCTCAATAATGTGATCAGAAAGGCCTGAGGAAATGGATCCCTCAATAGTGTTTTCTTTCAAGGAACAAGTAGTCCAGTGAACATGAAAGTTTCAAAGTGGATATCAAAATACAGAGTGGAGCAGCGTGAAACCCTCAGCAAACAAGTTAAGGGTTCAGGAAGATAGGAAAAACTGTCTTGAAATATAACATTTCACATAATTAGCTAAATTCCGATGGCATTAGGAGATGACCATCAATGAAGAATTTGCAGCGCTGCTTGAAAGGAGCAATCTGGTTAGAAATGAGCCTCAGTGGCAGTCACACATCATACAGAGCAAACTAAAACTTCTTAGGCAAATAGCCACAATACACAGCTTCAGGCTTTTTATCTAAAGCAAAGCATTATGGCTAGACTCTTTTTTTGCTAGGATGGATGTATTCAAGTTCATGCACTCTACTACACTTGAACAGTGGAGAACTTTGGATACAGACCCAGTGTCAGAGCTAGAGTAGTTCAGAGTTACCTCTTACTCAAACAAGGCCATAGGAACATTTGAAGCAGTAATATATTCTGTCAAAATATGATGTTACTTTTAAGGAATCAAACGTAACACACAGCAGGTCTTTATTTCATCTTGGATGTATATCTGAGCCCACACTTTAACGTAAATACATCTTATATACTCACTGCCTCCATGCTGCAGCATGGGCTCCTTAGCACATCACCCTGCCATGTGTCCTTCAGAATCATTGCATAGACAAAGATAGCTTAGAAGTCCTAAAAGCAAGCTGACACTGTAGACAGTCATCTAAGTGGTTTCCATTAAACTGATATGGTTGTGGTTACTAACCCACCAGCTTCCCGCATTTGAGAATCTTAGTGCACATCTTCTTGTCAGTAAGGCGGACATGTTTTCATCCAGCCCTTGGCTCAGCCTGCAGACAACCTCCTTACCTCTTAAGCCCTTTAAAGGCTGACATTTCATGTTTGGTTGCTTTTCCTATCTCCCTTCTTTTCTGAGCCCACAGCAAGACACTGGCCTGCAGATAGCAAGCTGTGAGACACACCATTAGGAATGCAATAACTACGGGTGCAGGAAGGGAGGCAGCAGAAGGGTGATATAGAAACGGGTCCCTTTTCACTTTAAGGAAAAATGATAAGATGGTGTACAAGACAAAACCAAGTTGATGCAGTTGCCAAGTATTAAGTATTTAGAGGCACTTTATAAATTCAAGCACTGGAACTACTTTCTTCTCAAACTGTTGGTGACTCACTGTTCATAATTGGTATCAATTTATCATTAAAATTGTTTTTGTGCATCATTGACTCACATGAAAAAGGTGATTGCATTTTACAGCCAGATGTGACTATACTGTTGCATAAACTGGATAGAGGTGAAAAAAACCAAAACAACACAGCTAACAAGAAAACTCTACAAAATTATAAACATTGTAAAAGTAAGGACATGCAAAGAGAAATACTAAAGCAGTTTTACCAGTAGCTAGGTCTACTTTCAGTACATGCCAGATCTATACTTACTGCGTATTTCAATGCCCACGTACAGTGTGAGCAACGTGGATAACTTCCATGGTAGTCTCAGATGTCAATTTTAACAGTTCACTTGCAACACAGAAAGCGAAGAATGTTTGGTCTCCTAGACACTACACTTACCTTTTTTGGGGGGAGCTACTGAAGGCATATGTTTCAAAAGATTGTGCTTTACCCTCAAAGCCCTACAACACAGCTTACCTGCTCAGCCTCCAGGGGCCACCAGTCAATTAAAGTGTTGCTTTGCTTGGGTGTTTTTCCATGGTATTCAGTTTCAGCAATCCACAACACCAACAGAAAGATTGTTTAGGACATTCTTTATGATAGAGGGTACCTGATGCATTTTTAGAGTCCCACACCTATGAAAAGTTTGAGAATATTCTTTGCTCTCAGAATTCCTGCTCCCCATGTCAAATAACAAAAGTCTTTTGAATCGCTTCTTTTCAATTATGATGCAGGGATTTCAGTGTTCCCCCATATTTCTCCATATTATGCAACTGTACTATAACCCTGCTTTAAGGTAACCGGCCTCTTAAAAAAAAATCAAAAAAACAAACAACCCAAACCCAATATACTCTCACTAACTTGGGCAGCCATTGAGAACAGACTGTTTTCTTCAGGGCTTGTCACTATTTTAGACAGCAAAAGGAAAAAAAAAAACAAAAAAACCCACAAAACAGTCTTGCCTGGATGGAAAATTTCTGTTGCAGCTGATAGTAAATAGGGAAAGTCTCATTTGCATATAGATTTTGAAGCTTGCAACAATATACTCCCCTGAGAGAGCTCTTGTTGTTTAACTGTGTACACAGTCTGGCACTATGCTGCCCAGCACCTAATAAAATCTAAATTAAAACTTTTTTAGAACTCTGAGGCTGTGAATATCTTTAAACTACCATTTTGCATTTGCAAAGAAAGGAGAAAACTATATCAAGCTAAGCCTCATTTAAGAGGAAAAACAGAGGGTATGCAGGAAGGGCAAGTGGGAGAAATAACTTTATCTGAGAGTAAACATCCGTCAGATGTACTAATGCTTTAATTCATCAGCCTAGATGAGCTTTATTACAATGCTGGGATCAAGCAATACCAAGGAGATAAAAAGCAGCACTGTGTAAAGGAGAGACTAGCTGAAGATTATTAACAGGGCTGAAAAAAAAGAGCTGGAATGGCTGAATAGTGAGGAGAAGAGGAAATGGAGGGTGGGGAGAGCAGACAAGGAGCACAAGTGGAAGTCTGAAGTACAATCTACCTTTTTTCTCTCCACCAGCCCTGTTTTTATTGTAATTTTCAGTATTGGTCATAGACTATGCCATCATATGATACTGCACCAAGGGAAAACTAAAAGCTGTCAGGAGAAAAAACAAGATTACTTTCATGATTAAGATATTCAAGAAATTTCATTTAAGATATTTTATTTAAATATCTTAACATTTTAAATATCAGTGTGTATGATAAATATAAAGAATAAATAACATCTCAGAACTAAAATCTGAACAAATTTTAAGTTAGGTAAAAGTAAAAATTAGAAGGAGGAGCAGAAGCAGAACATAAAAAGCACAAAACTGATGACACTATCTGATAGCTCTAGAGACAGATTCTGCCAGCAGGATACATATGGCTCCCCCTGACCCACACTGCAGCAAGTTACACTCTATCCCGTGAATTCTTCCCTGCTGAATTCCAATTCAGTTCTCCCAATGCCTATTCTGTGGACTTTTGTCTGAAAAGCACTGTAGCGTTTAGCAGGACTTTGAGACCAAACATGAAGGTAAGTGATAGAGACCCTGAAGCACTGAGAGAGAAGACCACTGAGGCATGCTTCAAAAGCTTTGTCTTATTAGGGAATGAGGAACGCATATTTTCTAAACGTGTGATTCTGCTTTACCTTACAAATTAACAATATGGCCAATGGAAGCACATATTCTCTTCCTACCATTGCCTTTGGAGAGTATTCTTCCTCTAGTCTTGTCTTTTATACTGTATCTCCTTACTACCCAGTTACTGAGACCATCTGGATGACAGGAAACTAATGTTTGTCACTTATCACTTGATTTATTTTTTATTCAAGAGTGCTGGGCTAGAATTTCATTTATATTACTGTCTAAACCTGAAACTCTCTTCTCAGTAGTCCTTCTGCTTATCCACCTCTATGTCTGACAAGGCATATTTGCCCCTTAATCTTGTTCGCTCAGGTTTCCAGCTCTGGCAACATAATGCTGTCTCTCATGCTTCTGCTTCTCTCCAGAGGATCTGAATAATTTCAAAAATTACTGTTTCCTGGCTAGTATCTAGAAAGTTCACTTAATCATTTTGCCAAGCATGTGCAGGAATGGTGAAATTAGCATTTATAATAACATACTCTAAAGGAACAAGGAGATCTGCTTACAGTTTATGCCTAGAGGCTGTTTGATAGTAGGGATGTGATGCTCTGCAGATTTTGCAGGCTCTAGGAGCTATAGGGGAGAAAACACAGCTCCCATCAGGAAGTGAGGGCCATGGTCATCTCAGTGAATCTGTGTGACATGTGTACATTACTTTGGTTTAAATCATAGGTGAAATTTTGATTCAGATTTCTGGATCAGGCACTGTGTTCTGGTTCGCATCACCAAGGAGTTATGAAGTGCATGACCTGGTTTTCTTTCAGGCATGACTAAACCAGACATGGTGGGCTGGGAACACATTCAATGTGTTTGAGCTGCTGGTGGAGATTGAATCTGTGGGACTGGGCAACAGGGACCCTGAAACAAACTCTGCTGATACTGCGTGGCATTTGAATCTTCTGCAGCTGCTGTTCTGCAGATCCACACCTACACGGCAGTGCTACACACAAATGCAGCTACGATATGTATCTAGTGAAACAAGCTGAGCTCTGAACATGAATGACAACAAAAGCATTGGTGGTCCTTGTAGGAAAATTCGAAGTCATTATCTCCTTGGCCTTTTGACAAAGTGAGGAATCATTTATTTGCTCCTTTAAAGCAGATTTATTTTGACTTTATTTAATCTTTTAAAATCTAAATGTGTTTTTCCTCTAGTGTATTAAATATGCAGTCTCTTATAGAATGCATATTGTGCTAATTTGGGATCATATTAACCAAAGCAGGCTGTATGTTATTCTATTTGCAGAATGTGCTGACCTTTAGGAAATTTATTTTAACCCTGGTGAATTTGTTGGTTTGGGGATAATTCATGGGCGTCAGAAGGTTCACAGATAAAAACGTTCCTTTGACCTTCAAAGTGCTCTTCACTAACATGTCATTATGCAAGTTGGGAACTTTTCAATCCCTTCAAAATGCATCACCTAAGAGCATCCTCTTTGCTTGTCACTCTGTATTATTCTTATCTGAATGTCTTTATTATCTCCTCATTTTCCACAGCATCATATGCAAATGTCTCATGCCCACCTTCAATGCCCTTCACAACTATAACCTTTATGATTTGGGGTTTTTTGTTCGTTTTGATTTGTTGGGTGGGTTTGGGGTTTTTTTGGGTTTTATTTTTGCTTTTCCTTTCAGGTCTATAGTGGTAAACCCCTGAGAAACTAAATATTCAGAGGTACCACAACTGTCTCTATGTTTCTATACACAGTATTTTCCTTTTCTCTTCCCTGGTATTAGTTCTTGTGGTAAACCATATCATATCACGTCCTGCTGTCAATGCCTGCACAACTATGTTGCACGCACTTTCATGGTCTACAAGGAATCAGCCACTGATCTTACTAGGTGAGCTGAAATCTGACAGATTATATTATATTTATTTATTTGTTTTAGGGAAGTAGACTGATCCAGACTGTATTGATAGTGCACAGAACTATTCAGATTTGCTCTTGCCACACTTCCTCCTTCATGCCTGCTGTTTGCAATAATCACGTATGATCTTCTTTCACATACACTGCATGTTCTTTGGGGTTGAGATCTGTTTTTTAACAGAGCTCATCAAAGAGTACAGACGCTTTATCTGGGCAGTGCTACCAATCCAACAGTAAACCGTATATTGATACGGTATGAATTCCAATCCTTGGTTTGTCCAAGTAGGTTAATCATACTATACTGTTGTCACATCTCTTCTCAATACAACATGTAAATATTTACCTGTGAGTTTAATGCTCCACAAACTTCACATAACATTATATTTGTTTACATCTGTGCTCTTCCATCTTGAAAGATAATAAAGTCTAGCTGCTGACAAATGGCATTGGCACAAAAAGTGGGCAGTTGATGACACTAGTATGGCAGAAGCTTGATTACTTAAAAAAGAATGAGGATGTCTGAGGAGAAAAAAGTGCATATAGGCATGTATTCTCTATGCCAGCAGTCCAAAGAGCCTTTTTTAACGTCTGTACACAGAAAAGTGTTGAGTTACAGGGTGGAGGGAGTCTTGAAACAACATCTATTTTGCTAACCTCTTTTTATATGTTTCTTAGAGTACTTCTTCCTATATTAAAGAGCCAAGGATTTTTTTTTTTTAAAAGAAGCCATTTGTGGCATTAGTCTAGTAATTTTACCGAGGGAAAAGTAATTAAAATGCTGGGGTTTGTCCCTGTGTTCAAATAAGCTTATTTTCTCTGAGCTTTATGCAAAGTTCACTAAGCCTATCACGAAGCTGGAATACAAAAAGAAAAAAAAGTTACTGGCTGATAACAGAAATGGGCTGATTTTGCCCTGTCCTTTGGTATTATTTTTTGTTTATTGAAAGAACTTGCAGGCTCATGACTTTTGTTTTTAAAAGCAGAGGACAGTTTATGTGTTTGGATATATGTTTGGATTACATATTTTTAGTTTTTAGACAAAAGATTTTGCTTTAAATTAAAATATTGTTCTTTTGAAGTATTATAAAATCATTAATATGATTATCATAAAAATACTAAGCATCCCCCCATTTGTCCCTGTAGTTTCTTATAATGTAATTCTTCATCTTTACTGAGATTTCCTTTGTGTTAGCTCTCAATAAATAGCCTGGTGTCTGACAGTCAAAAAAATAGAAAGCAAAGTAAACGAGTTGGAGAGCAATAGCTTGTTTTCCATTAGAATTAGTAAAAGAACTTTCATTTGGATTTAGTTGCACAGTTCTTACTGAAATTGATATGAATTAGCTCATCTGAATGAAATGCCTTGGAGGTATGCATGAATACCTGCATATAGAAAAACTATATAAGAATCCTTTTATATTAAAATAAAAATTGCATAAATGGACTTCATATGAACATCTTTTTGTGTGCAGAAATTTTAACATGTAGTCTTTTTGCGTCCAATGCAATGAAATAAAAGCTACACCTTCTTCAAAATGGGGAGTTAAGGAACGGGGAGTTAAGGAACAGGGAGTTAAGGCAAAATACAGAAAACATCTGGCTGGGTTGAGAGAATGATTATTGTCAGTTCTCCTAAAAAAAATTATCTTTGTTTAGGTAGATCCACTAAAGTCCTAGTCAGATCACATGTATCTTTAATAATACCAACATATGTATGAGTAAGATAGATTAAAGGTCTTTGAAGATTTGGATCTTTCCAACAGAAGAAAACCTAATTTTTAATTCATCTCAGTGATTGTGCAAATGCAATTGCTGAATTCTGTGGTCAGATAAATCTTGAGATAAACCTCACCTGTTGATTAAATGTAACACAAAATGAAAGAAGTTAAGATGCCAGAAACAGTGAGTTAGCTGCATGTTGCAACAAATAGATTAGACATAGCTCATTTGAGAATAGCATGATGGTGTTATACCTGGTCTAAGTTCTACTGAAAATGTGTTTAACTACTTTTTTACTTTTAAAATTAGTAAAAACAGGTATTTACACCAAGGCAAGGGCTAATTACATTGGTGAGTTACCTCCTTTTCCTGACTTAACGCCATTCATGTTGCATCTGGATGTGATGGTACATCAGAAAGCCTCCAGTTGCACAGTGCACATTACTATTTTTTACTGCAGGTCTGAATAAATTCTGACTCTGTCACTTAGGACTGGATTATTTTCTGTAATAATTTATAGCAATATGAGAGGATGCTAGGAAGTTTAACGGACGATGTTTTTGCTCCATGTTGTTTTTCCATAAGTGATGTAATTCAGATGTAGTATAGAATATGTCAACAAAGCTGTCATCATACCTCTTACACTTCTCATCGTTTCTAGCACTCTAATGCCTGCTATACAGCCACTGTACTCTAAAATTTTTCTTTTGTAAAATCTCTCTGCTTTTGGCCAGTAATTTAAGAAGAGTTTCACAACTTCTTTGAGTGAAATATTTTCTGTGAATTGGACGACGACTAAAGAAAAGAGAAAAATGCCATTGAGTTAAGTGGAAACATGATAGTTGCCCAGAATTGCACTTAAGATTAGCTTACCTCCAGAATTCATTATGAATACAGTTCCAGTACAGCTTCTTTGAAAGGCTTGGATCAAAACTATATCTCAATCAAAGCATGAGAAAAAGGTCATAGAATCATAGAATCGTAGAATATATCAAGTTTGAAAAGACACATAAGGATCATGCTTCTCGCAAGACTATCTAAAACTAAACCATATGACTAAGAGCATTGTCCAGATGCTCCTTGAACTCTCACAAGCTTAGTGCCATGACCACTTTCCTGGGGAACCTGTCCAGTGACAGACCACTCTCTCAGTGAAAAACCTTTTCCTGATGTCCATTCTAAACTTCTGCTGTACAGCTTTATTTCATTTTCCTCATGTCCTATTGCTGGTCATGAAAGAGAGAAGACCAGCACCTGCCCCTCCACTGCCTCCTCGTTAGAAAGCTGTAAACTGCAATGAAGTCATCCCTCAGCTTCCTTTTCTCCAAGGTGAATAAGTCAAGTGATCTTACCAGCACCTTCTTTATCTTACCCTCGAGATCTTTCACATCTTAGTCACCTTCCTCTGCAGACACTCTTAGCAGTCTGATCTCCTTCTTATACTGAAGCACCCAAAACTGCACACAGTATTCAAGGTGGGGCTGCAGCAGTGCAATACAGAGTGAAACAATCGCCTCACTCAACTGGCCAGCAACGCTGTGCTTGGTGCACCCCAGGACACGGTTGGGTCTTTTGGCTGCCAGTGCACACTGTTGACTCCTGTTTAATTTGCCATCATCCGAAGCCCCCAGATCTCTTTCCACAGGGCTGCTTTCCAGCCTCCTGTCCCCAGGTTTGTATGTATAACCACGATCACCCCATCCCAGGTGGAAAATCTGGCACTTGCTCTGATTTAATTTCATACAACTGGTGATTACCCAGCTCTCCAGTCTGTCCAGGTCTCCCTGACAGGCCTGGCTACCCTTGAGGGAGTCCATATTTTCTCCTAGTTTAGAATCATTGTCACACTTAACACACATTCAATCCCTGCACCTGGAACATTTACAAAAAATATTAAAGACCCCTGTCACTAAAGCTGAGCCCTGGGAAACCCCATTTCTCAAATACCTTGATGTGAGGCTTAGCGGAGAATCAAAGCTTAATTCTGGTTTCTATTTAAAAGAAAATTCTAACATAGTACCACCATTGTCATTCCAGCGTCATGTATGTCTTTTGGACGGTCTAAATGATGATCTAAGTAATATTATCAAAGTTTGTGGCTTGATTTAGATAGTAAAAGAAAAAAAGAAGGAAAAAAAGGAAAAAGGAACAAGAGTTGTTATCAAAATTAAAAAAAGATCAGAGTAATTTCACCAGCTGGCACTAGTTTCAACTTCTATGTCATATGCTGAAACTTTGATGTCCTAGAATATTCAGGTTTGTTTTATTTAAATGTCTCCAGAAAGATTGGTATCCTTAACATGTTTTCAGAATGTTTGGCTGGCTGTTTTCGGAACTATTCAGTCTGAAATCTATGAACCTGGAATTACTATATGTGATTTGATACAGATAATAGAAAATTATCAGTAGATTAACAGAGCACTGATTCTTGTACATGTAAGGAAAAAATAGAAACAGAATCACAGAATCACAGAATCACA
>NW_009700368.1:2853-8193 GCF_000703405.1 Apaloderma vittatum | reverse complement strand
CACAGAGATGATGAAAGGAGTGGAACGTCTCCCGCGTGAGGAAAGGCTGAAGGAGCTGGGTATCTTTAGTTTGGAGAAGTGGAGGCTGAGGGGTGACCTCATAAATGTTGATAAATATGTCAAGGGGGGTGTCAGGAGGACAGAGCCAGGCTCTTTTCGGTGACATCCAATGACAGGACAAGGGGCAACCGGTACAAGCTGGAACATAGGAGTTTCCACAAAAACACTGGAAAAAGCTTTTTCACTGTTAGGGTGACAGAGCCCTGGCACAGGCTGCCCAGGGAGGTTGTGGAGTCTCCTTCTTTGGAGACATTAGAAACCTGTCTGGACGCCCTCCTGTGTGATCTACTGTAGGGGATCCTGCTCTGGCAGGGGGGCTGGACTAGATGATCTTTTGAGGTCCCTTCCAACCCCTGACATTCTGTGATTCTGCGATTCTGTGATCTAGTCTGCTGAATAGGCTTTTGCTGAAGTTGCTTCTCTTCTGAGCTTGTTGGTGTCATTTAACTCCCTCTCCTGTGTCAGGCTCTGCGAGATGGCAAATGTAATATCACAGCACAGAGAAGCACCTATGGGAGAAAGTACCTCTGGAATGAAATATGAGTGAGAAAGGTCCACGCCTCTCCTTTGGCTCCAACACCAAAATTATGAGAGTCCCTCCCAACCTTGAATCTAGTCAGTTATTTCGTTAAGACAGAGCAGTTGAAAGACAGTTGGACAAAGAAGGAAGAGCTCTGATTAAGGCTAGGGTATTTTTCTTGGCTTACAGAGAATGTAAGTCTTACGTACAATATATGTTTTTTTAAAGATGGTATTTTAAATTGATTTGATTACCATAGAGCTGACACATGCTGCACAAAAAGAACAACAGGCGGGGAAATTCATTTATAATAGCCAGTAAATGAATTTTCCCAATGCTTGTTCTTTTTGCACAGTACATGTCAGCTCTATTGTAATCTAATCAATTTAAAATACCTTCTTTGAAAAATATAGCAGTATTTATTACCAGCTCATACCTTTTTTGATCTGAAGTATATATATGTGTATGTGTGTATATATATATATATATTTATACATGCACATATAAAATACCTTCTTTGGAAAATACGGTTTTGTTACTAGCCTACCTTTGGATCTGGACTATACATATGTATATATAAATGTGTGTGTATGTGTTTGTGTGTATATATATATGGAACAGGATTTTTGCATACGTAAAAAGATGAGGGAAGCGGGACATTTCACATAGTGCTGATGGCAGCCAGCAAGCCTTGAATCCAGAGAGAGATTCCAGAGGGAATATTATTCCACCAGTCTTCCATGCGCACAAGGAGGACTTGAAGATTGGGTATCAAAGACAAGCCTAAGGAATGCTTCTTGTCTCTCCTCACAACTTATCACACTGAGGCAGGTGGATTTTGCAGGGCTCCTTACCCTGCTCCACTTGCATCCAAATGTCAGCATCATGACGACAGAGAAACGAGTTGATCCTCTGAATGCGGCCCTCGTCTTTACCACAGACTTTCCTGCAAACATGTTCACAATCTATAAAACAAAGCAGGACAAGAGCACAGCCCAGCTGGTAGCAGCAGGACAGAACTTTGCAGAGCAGAAAACTTTGGTGTTATCCTACAAGCCAGAGGAGGCTCCTCCTTATGTGCTGCACCTCCTGCAGCATGAGGCCTTAGCGCCAGGGACAACTTAGCCCACTCAGGCTGGGCTCACCAGGGACAGAAGCTCTAATCCTTTTCTCCCAATGTGAAGGGACAGGGATGCTTCATCCAGTGTCTAAAAACCACGGAGTCTGGGACATTTGCCCCTTCCTCCACCAGCTTTATGAGGTGCTGAAAGGCTGGCTGTCAGCCAACAGAGTTAAAAATTCCAACTGCAGCTTAAGGGGAAAAATTTTTCTTTTCTTTTGTTTAGCTTCATTTCCTAAGGAAAGGGCATCTATGTGGCCATGCTCCTTGGGTGTATACATTGCTGCCTTTCCATTTAAAACTTCTCCAGCCATTTCTGAAACCTCTGTCTGCCTTCAGCTGTGTCTGGCAGGGAGTAGTAGTGGCCTCCAAGCTACTAGAGTGTCACAACCATTGTGAGAATAAGCCACGGGACAGAGAAGTGCTGTTAATGGAGGAGAGGGCTGTCTCCTGAGCTCAACCTTTATTAGGCATCAGAGAATCAGGGCAGAGGAATGTCCCTCAGGCAAGGCTTCATTAGGTCCTGCTGCTTGAGGAATGACTGGCTTTTCCGTCCTGCAAAGAGCCCTCAGGGTATGGGTTACGCTTCTCACAAAGATAATTACAAAAGGATGCAGGCCATGATAACTGAAAATGGTGCCACATTTTGGGGAGGGCAAAGCCATTTAGAGCCAGTGGGAATCTTCCAAGGGGCTTCCCTTAGCCTCAGGCAGTCTCACAAAGCAAAGGGCTGCACATCTGGGTGGAGTTCAATGGGAAACATCTTTCTCAGCCCATGAGAATGTTAGTAATTTCAGCATTTTCCTGTTCTGGGCTGGGAAGGATCACAAGCCTTTTGGAGGTTTTTAATGAGCAAACAGGGAAGGAGAGTTGAGAGTTGAGGTGAGCAAGTAGCCAGAGGTTGGGACACCCACCCAAAAGCAAGATGCCTTTGTGCAAACCCTCTGCTCGTGTCACTGTGCCAAAGGTTTTCTTCTCAGCGCCTGGATGATTTATGAATTCAGGGTGGTTTTGTCATTTACTGCCTGAAATGCATCCGATCTCTATCTCATTTCACAGGTGATGCAGTCCCAACTAAACATGCTACTGCCTGCCACCTGGCTCGCAGCAGAAAGATTCGTGGACTGGACTGGCATGCAGGATGGATCCTTTTGCCCCAGAGCCCTTCACCATCTGAAAATCTGCACGCAAATAGTTACAGGCAGAAGCCCCCCGCCATGCTGGGGCAGAGGGTCTCCTTATGACCTGGTCTGAGTGTTGTGGCATAAGCTTTTTTACTCTTTATTGACACTTTTTATTCTTCTGGTTTGTTTGTTTAAGGATTTTTTTTTACCTTTGGTTTCCAAAAGAAAAAAAAAAATGCCATGAGAAATTTATGGAAATAACTTGTTCATGCATTTAAAAAAAATAATAGCCACCACAAACTTTCAAACTCTCTGCAATGGCCAGGAGTGGTTGCAGAGACAAGTACCTCCAGGCACTACATTTGCAGTAGAGCAGCAGCAAGTGATTTTTGTTCATGCAGGCAGCAGGCAGCTCTGCTGTATTTTCCTCACCACCACTAGAGGGGAGGCTGCATTTTATTCCATAAATTGCCTAGTTGACGGGAAAAAAAAAAACAAACCTATCACATCACTGCAATGTTCAAGGCACTTCAAAAAGACTCAGATGTTTAACTATTGTGCTAGTGATCATACATTCACATTGGGCTGCAGGCCAAAAAAAAAAAACGAGAGAGAGGGGAGAAAAAAAAAAAAAGGCAAGAGTCTTGCAGCTGAAATGCTATAAAGTGCTGAATTTTACCTTAGAGCTAAACACTCTTCAGTGACGAATTTCAAAGGCCATATGTATGGTATTTTCATGAAAAGCAGAAGACCCTAAATTTCTTTGTTTAACTGGAAGCGATTTCCCTCCCTGAATAGGAGGCTTCTGTAGTTCACCTCATTTATTGCAAGGCTACAAATTTTCCTTTCTTTTTTTTTTTCCTGACACAGTGAGATCTAGGATATAGAAATAAGGACAGTAGAAATGGAAAAAAAAAAAAAGTATATTTCCTGTAATGCCAACAGGAAGATTTTCAAAAAAATACCACTGCCATGTTTGAGTGTTCCTAGGGATTACTTCAGCAGCCCTGTGTCTCAGAGAGCAGTAACTGTGTAATGGTAACAAGAAGAGCTAGGAAGAGTAAGAAGGGATTTTTTTGTTGATTTGGGGTTTTTTTTTCACAATACAATCAAAGGTGAGACATGCTGCAGTGGCCTTTCTGCAGTGAAATTAAAGCATTAGAATAAATAAGATGGAAATATTTCCATATGTTGTATGATGCCACCTTCTGAGCTGTGTTGTTACACTTGAGCAATAAAGTTTTGAATATTGCATTACTTTTAATAGGCTGAAGGCACTGAGATTCTTTTAATCTGCATTCTGTATTTTCAACCCTTGGAAACCAAGTTCCCATCTTTTCCCCGAACTTATAAGGTTTAGAGATACACTTTTTTTATTTTTCAGTAAATGAAGGCTGATTTCCCATGTAATCACATGCTTCCAGAAGCAGGGACTTTAGGAGCTATTTTAAGAATTGGCAGCACTGGAATATTTAGATATTAAGTTTACTATGAAGGAAGCTGGAAGAAATATGTATGTGGGAAGGCTCACTGATTATTCATACAAATTACTCCAGTGAATCTAATTTTCTACCACTGTCTTCTTTCTCCTGGCTGTTCAGACTAGCAAAGTTTTGATCTCAGTGTTTATGTAAAGTTCACTCTTGTCCCAGTATTTGTGTTCCCACTCAGGAACAGCTTTTTGCATGTGAGGCTGTTCTCTGGGAAATTGTGTTATATCCTCCTGACAAAGCTGGAAAGCTAAAGGTCATCCATTTGGGAAATGGAAACAACACAGTGTCCAATCGTGCGGACACATCCCATGAGTATTAGCAACTGAAAGTTCATCAGCTACAGCTGAGCCAACGTTTGCTTGGACCAAGCTCTGTGGATAACAGCACAATCTGTGACAAGCACAGGGACATGGCTGAGGCAGAGGGACAACCCCTCGCCACCAGGGCGGTTGGGAATTTAAACCAAGCCATAGCTCAGTCCTGCCATCTTCTTTCATGCTGACCAAATCCCGGCGATGCGAGCAGGCAGCGGTTCTTTGTGAGTAAGGATTGCAGGCTCTACTCTGGGTTTTCCTTACAGCCAGTTTGCAGAAGACATGACTGATTTTAGTTGGTTTTTTTTCACACAAATAAGCCTGGCCAATGCTATTTACATCTGGAGGCAGTGGCAGTTCTTATTTTTCAAGATCCTGATGCATCAGAGCATCTCAAAGATGATAAAGGGAGTGGAACGTCTCCCTTATGAGGAAAGGCTGAAGGAGCTGGGTCTCTTTAGCTTGGAGAAGAGGAGGCTGAAGGGTGTCCTCATTAATGTTTATAAATATGTCAAGGGGGAGTGTCAAGAGGACAGAGCCAGGCTCTTCTCAGGGATGTCCAGTGACAGGACAAGGGGCAATGGGTACAAGCTGGAACATGCGAGGTTCCATAAAAACATTAGAAAAAACTTTTTCATGGTGAGGGTGACAGAGCCCTGGCACAGGCTGCCCAGGGAGGTTGTGGTGTCTCCTGCTCTGGAGACATTCA
>NW_009700368.1:311-2822 GCF_000703405.1 Apaloderma vittatum | reverse complement strand
CACTGTAGGGGATCCTGCTCTGCCAGGGAGGTTGGGTTATGTGATCTTTCAAGGTCCCTTCCAACCCCAAACATTCTGTGATTCTGTGAAAACACAACCAGAGCACCAGGATCCTGTTGCCATTAACTGGCCAGGATTTACCTGGCGCTGGGGAGTACAACGTACTTAAACAGAGGTGGATGCAAAGACACACACAAAAGCCACATCATCTTTTTTTTTTATTACCAGCTGAAGTGGCGCTTGATAGGCATTGATATTTCCTGTCAGCTCCAACAATGCCAGAGAAATGTATACCTCATGTTACCTTTCGCCTTTCTGAATAGGGTTTGCTTAAGTCAGCTCATTCCTGGACCTTGGCGCTGCCTGACAGCTGCCTGGGAGAAGGCCACCGACTTCCCCAAAGCATGCAGCCATCCCTTCGGCTGGTGAGGGGCGTTGCATGTGAAAGCCTCTCAAGATAAATTCATACTTGCGCAGGCTGATTACCCGCGGAAGCCCGAGGTATCGCTTTTCTTAAAAAGAAGGACTTCGCTGATCAGTGACGGGCTGAGGTTGGCCTTAATTAGCCAGTAAGGTTTCTGTCCTCGGGTCCATGTGAAGATGTAACCAAAAAAGGCAACTCCTTCCATTCCCCCGCTCCCCGAAGATGACAGGACAGGCTTGACATCCTAATCCTTCGGGCTCGTCTTAGTCACTGAGAGGCTTGAGCAGTGTCAAAGCAACCAGCTGATTGCAATCTCCATGCCAAATCCAACATCTTCATTCCAACGAGCAGCTCTCACATTAAATTTCCACATGTGTGTCCTCCCCGCTGCCCTCCAACCCCCTCTTTCCTTTTTTTTTAATAATAAAAAAAAAAGAAACTGTTGGAAAACAAAACAAAACAGCACTTAAAAAAAATAAAAGGAGAAGAAGGGAGAAAAAAGGCAACAACGCAGAAAAAACCAAACCCTTCCAAACCCTTCAAGCAATAACTGCTGTACAAGGCCAGTTGGGACACAGTCAAATTAGAGAATTATTATTACCTAGGGGACATTAGAAATCAAGTTTGTTACTGGCAGTTCCTGTTTCTGTAAAGACTTGTTAATAGCTGAAATTTTAAAGGGTGTTGTTCAATTGGCAAAGCTATTTTTCTAAGCAGCCACCATGTTCTCACCTGCTGCTGTTGCTGCCGAGAGCTGCAAAGGTTTGGAGGAGGCAGAGGTTGTGGAAGGGAGGTGGGGAGTTCTCCAGCCCTGGGGATCCCTGTGCCCTCAAGACAGGAGCTGCTGCCCCTGCTCCCCCTTGCTGGGATGGGAGCCCTCTCCTGATGCAGCCCAAGGCTTGTTTGGATGGGCTGCATTTAGCCCAGCAAGCTCAAGAAATTTTAAGGAAGGAAAAAGGTCTTTGAGACTGTAGTTAGTGCGGAGGTGGAAGGAGAAAGGAGGCCTGGTTTTGTGGTCCCTAAAGGGAAATGTTTTTCAGTTGCTTGCAAGTTGCTCAGTCATAATGACTCAATAAATCAGATTTTTCACTCGGGGCCAAATCCTACCCTTACGAACATCGGCAATGCCGGCTTAGGGGAATCTCTGTAAATCTCTGCTAATTTCCATTTTGGAGTGTTGTGGTTTCATGCAGTGATGTGACAGAAGCAGACTTCATTTTGGCAGAAATCTGTCCCCACTGTAATTTATGTAACCTATGCAGTCTCCATGCAGTTTACATATGCTTTATGTCAGGGTGACTTTTTCATTGTCTAAAATTATTTTTTAAGGCAGAAGAGAAAAAAAAAGAAAAATAAATCTAGCAAGAAAATAGAAAGGACTTGGATTTTGAACTACATACATTTTCAGAGCTTTTATTCTTGATTGATTAATTGGGATTTTTGGAGGAATCTGAGTTCAGAGCTGGAGGAGAACAAATGCATCTGTCCTGTGTATGCTTGGTCAGCGCATAGGAAAGTAAATGCCACCTAAAACTTCTTGCCCAAGTCACAACAGCTATAGTGCAGAAGATGAGAAAAACCTGCCCCGTCCATATTGTAGCTTTATATGTATGTATATGCACACATGCCTATTTACAGGTGTGCATGTATATATTTATATATATAATTATTGCTTACAGTATGACTGGTTACATCTGTCCAGCTGCCTATAAATTTATTATAGGCAATTATATATGCAATTGAATTCTAAAATGGCCTATAAATTGTGACCATCTCATACATATATAATATATAAATCTTATGTAAGGACTGAATGCACATCAGAGTTTAATACAACATACCCCTCTTCCCACCAGGACCAAAGGCAAGTGTTTAAAGACGGCACAGAGGAAAGCTGAGCTGTGCCCCAGGTTTTAAGATTCTTTGGCCCAAAAGTTTCTCACTTTTCTTTTTTTTTTTTTTAAAAAAAAAAAAGAGACGGGCAATGAGAATTTAGAGCTCAACACAACATCTGTGGGATGGGCTGAGCTATTTGACCTCACTCAGTCCTCAGTTTCCCCATCTCTAAAATGGGTACAGGGATAGCA
>NW_009700368.1:0-204 GCF_000703405.1 Apaloderma vittatum | reverse complement strand
CCGCCCCCCACCCCCCCCCACGGCCATCCCAAAGAGGAGCATCAACCACAACAATAAACACCAGCAGCTGCAGCGGCCGCAATGAGGGATGTCGCCAAAATCAGCAAGAATCCAACTTGCTCGGCCAACTCCTGCTTTCTCAGCAGAAAGGGAGGGGATGGGGAAAGGGCAGGCTCGAGTCAGGGCTGCCGGCCTGCGGGTTCA
>NW_009700367.1:6567-8634 GCF_000703405.1 Apaloderma vittatum | reverse complement strand
GCCGCGCTCGCTGCCCGGCGTCAGGAATGGGAACCCGAGCAGCAGCGCCCGGCCCGGCGCGCAGCGGCCGCTGAAGCTCACACGCACCCAGGGCTAGTGCTGCACAAGCCAGATTTGTGGGGCACGGGCTGCACCTGCGCCCACATTCTGGCCAAGAAGGAGGCGGTCTGCTCCCAAGCCCTTGCACAGCAGCGCCTCGCTCCTCCTCAGGGGGTGCGGGTGGAAGGTCAGCTAGGAGCAAGGTGCTCGCATCCAGCCCGGGATCTGCCACGGCTCAGCACAAGACAGGGACAGCTCACGTTCAGGCCTGGTGCTGGGGAATGCCAGCACCCAAAAACCCCCAAGAGCCCAGAAAGCAAAGATACGATGCTTGACTCCACTGCTGCCTTCCCCTCAGAGGTAAAACCTGGCTCACCCATCTGTCACTTTGTGGCCTGTGGCTCTTGTACTACGGGTAGAGCAGAGAGTGCTACTACCACACACCAAAGTCCTCAGGAATTTTAAGGCCAGAGACCCCATTACCACCTTCCAAATACCCTGAGACTTGAGAGCTCACCCAGCCTAGGTGTGCATGTCACTGACAACCTCATTTGCTTAACTCTTTTTTTTTCTTTTTTTATGAAAAAAAAAGAGCTCAAGTCCCTATACCTGTCTGCTTTCTGCTGTAAGTTTTGACTTTAATAAAGCTATGCGGAAGAGAATTACAAGTCACGTGTTCCTCGGGAACACAGCGGTGTATCCCTGTAGCAGGAGTCATAACTTTGAATTCTCCCCAACAATGAGTTTCTGTGAACTAGCAGCCCAGCAGAAAGCAATCTCAGACAGTTTCATTATGGCTTTCACTTGATTATCCAAATTATAGCTGAGAGCAGAGGGCAGCCTTTTTATTATCATCATTGCTGTACAATTACAAAATGCTGATGAAGCTCCACAAGAGCAGAAATTTTCTTTTTTGCCGGTATTTTTCATTTTTATAAGCATTCCCTTGGGCAGTATCTTGGTTTGATTCGACACATGATGGGGAACAGGTAGGTAGGTGGGAAGGGAGAAGGTAAGAAGGGGAAAACGGGGCAGTATTTCTTTCCAGCTAATCTATCAACTCTCGTGGCCTGATTCAGGTTTTGCCGCTCCTCCAGATGCACCTAATTCTTAGAGCCTGGCTGTAAATAATGCTGTATTTGTTACACTGGGGACACAGAAAATCCAATTAAGAGCCAGGTAGACATCTGTTGGCTTGCTCTGTGCTTCTGTTTCCTTTTTGGTTTTTATGAATATGTAGCAGAGCAACCAGAACAGGATTAAATATGGTGTAAATGCAAGTACTGTTGATAGGCTTGTTATTCATCTCTACAGTACAGGATGAGAGCACAGCACTTTATGTGCATCCACCACTCTTAGTGAGAGAAGCTGTGCCTGCAGGAAAAAAACCTCCTGTGCCAAACCTGGAGACAAAAGAGAAAGTGTTTCCCCCCTCTAAGAGCTTGCTGGTTTCGTTAAAAAAACTCTACTAGTTATTAGGAAATAGCTTTACCTCTAATCTGTGTGCAGAGAGGTATTTGTGAAGCTCCACCATGTTAGACAGGCCTGCTTGGGAGTCCAGCTGGTCCCTGCTCGTGGCTCCAGCCCAGAGGATATGGGCATGGGCTGACACTATCTGTGTCCTGATGGATGTACCTTTCACCCATTGAGGCATTTTCAGCTGTTTTTTTAAAAGCAGAAAGTTAAAAGGGGGTAAATATTTCTGTATTTGCTTCTTTCACTGCTGTATTGTCAGCCTACACTGTTTACCTGGACAGATCGCCTTTGTGAAGGGTACTGTGACTTTTAAAAGCCTTCAGAAAAGGACTAAGTGAGCTTCTTTTGTAAAGACTAGCTATTGCCCTTGCCCTTATTGGAGAAGTCGGCAGACTTTTGCAAAGAGCTTTTCAGTCCAAGCTCTGGGCAGGGACAAAGCCGTGGAGCACTGATCGTGCTCTTGGCTTTGCTTGTACCAAAGCAGTGCAGGAACCTCCTGCCCCTCTCATTGTATAGGACCAGCACATCATCCTCGCCTCTCGACCCTTCGTG
>NW_009700367.1:313-6536 GCF_000703405.1 Apaloderma vittatum | reverse complement strand
CAAATCCTTGCTTTTGCCGCCCCCCTGACCAAGCCTCTGGCTCCCAGGATGGGAGCGGTGGGGGCCCAGCACAGGTGACCGTGGGCTCCTGACGCCGACGGGCAGCCTGCCAGACACCCCAGCTGGAGGCTGTGCAAGCTCAGTCGCTGCTTGGATTAGCAGTGACCCCTGAGAACGAACTGCTTGAGCGAGGGGGTGCCCGGGACCACAGGCTTGTTTGCAGAAGCACAGGACCGGCAAGGCTGTGCCTTACTGCCTGCCGCGGGTACGGGGGCGGGCAGCCATCACATTCAGCATTGCGACGCAGCCCCCAGCCAGCTCCAGCGCAGCAGACCCACCATGTACTAGTACAAAAGGAGATCGATGGTTGCCCATCGACTGACACGGCTGCGTGCTGCACCAAGGCAGGCTTCTGCTTCCACCTGTTCCCACCTGAGAGTCACGAGCCTGTGGGACGCCACGTGTAACCTCTCGTGTAACTGGACCTGGAGTGAAATCAGAGACCAAGGTCCTTGCTGCCCTGCAAGCAGGAGGAACCTGCCAGGTGTGATCTAAAAGCTGTGGGCTGGGGACAGGAATTCAGATTTCAATCACTTGCATGCTTTTCACCGCAGATGCCTTGTTGAAATTCCCTTGAAAATCCTAACCTACGACCTACATCAATACTGTTTGGTTTCATATATGCCTTTACAATCACACACCTTAGCATATCGGAGGAAACAAAACCAGGCCAAACTGTAGTCGTATTCAAAAAGCTACACGGAACTAGACAACCTCTGACTGAATTAATGCAAAACTTGATTTCCAACAGTGACACAGACTTTAGCAGCACCTGACACAAGTGCCGCAGTTTTAAAAATGTTACCAGAAGTTCAATGAGTAAGACGAAAGTAAAATCAGCAAGAGCATGTGCATTTGACACTATCTTGCCAGTTTCATCCATTATTACTTAACAACATTTATAAGATGCACACAATTACTTTCCATTGATCTCCCTTGGGACTGGGACCCCTTTCTGTGAGGGGCCATATTGCAGCCTGAAACTTTTCAGATACGTAGTTTTTGAAACACATCTTGTGCTTTTTTTTCTTCTTCCTTCCCCCCCCTCCCCCAGGCCCTTGGAAAGAAAACAGTCCCCATCGTGAAGTTGACATGATAAATTAGTATGGCCCTGGCAAAGCCCTCCCTCTTCATTGGGCAAATACTTATTTATGGACTTCCAAATTGTGGCTTATGTAACAACAGAGTGAGTGACTTTCAGAAAACCTCCGCCATGTATTGACCCGATAGAGCCTAATGGGTCCTTCAGAGCAATTAGGATTTATTGTGTTAGCGTCTATTGTGTATACAGACCATTTTCAAAACGTGTTATTTACCCAGAAGGCAGTAATGACTGTTTAAATACACAGTTAGATTGTCTCTGAAATGCTTGCTGCTCTATACATTGCAAAGAAGTTACTCCAAGTATTTTTCAGAGTTAAATACTTTGCTCTCCTGGGATTTCCAAGCAGGGTGATTGTACTGCACATACATTTGTATGCTTATAGCTGTGACCTGAGCTCTCAGGAAAGCTGCCAAATGAGCAACCTTGAAGCATGAAAACTTAGATTTTTTTTTCCTGACCAGGAGGCCAGCACTCTCTACTTTAGTGGTCTGAGCAGCTCAGGTCATTTCCCAGCTGAGAGAGCAGGGCATCTCCCACAAACCACCTGAGCTTGTGCCCTGTCTGGTCCAAAAGTCCAGCAAAGGTGACCTTGACAGCCATGAAGCCGTGGTTTCCACCATGGCACATCTAACCCTCTAAGAGCACATGAGGTGGGACCACCACCACCTCTCTGTAACCTGCTGGCTCTGGCATGCAAAAGTATAAGTGTTGGCTTCTGAACACTGAACACTGCAGATCTGAGAAGCCAGGCTCCTCAGCAGGCCTGAGGGTGTGCAGCTTCACCACCTGGGCAAGCTCAGCCCTGGCTTACCCCAGCTTTGACTCCTATCACCCGAGTAAAACATAACCCCAGCTCACACATGGGAGCTATTAAATGCCTCTATGAAATTATTCTAATACAGAATAATTACTGCTTGCTTTATCTTCAGGCCAACAGCGTTTCAATCAACACCTCCCCTAAATAAAATAGGTTTTTCCTTTTACTGCCCTCTCCTTTGCTGTGAAAGACCTTCACGATGAAAGCAGTTCAGCTTCGGCACAATGGTTTCCCCGCCCTGCCTCAGGTCACAACCTTCAGAAATTTGTTTCTATTTGCTAATTTTACACTGAAATTAAAATAGTATCTCTTACAGTTGCAGTACTTTATTTCCAAGGGCAAAAGTACTCCAGCAAAGAGAGAGGCAGGTTAGAAGAACCTTTGGCTGAAAATGTTTTAGCAAGTACTTTAGAGTTTGTAATGAACAATATGCAAAATCCTCTGCAGAAAACTCTTGAACAGCCTGGACTGAAGCCGGCTGAAACTTGCAACTTCTGTTTTGTGGAAAATTCCAACACTAAAAAACAACATAAAACACATCAGTTTGTGCCAAACAGGACAAGCTGCCTGTAATTCTGAGAAATCCTGTAGCATCAGGAGCTAGGAGGTTTCCTGTCATAACATGGAGAAGTCCTAGAAGGCCCCTGCCCAAGCAGGTCCTGGGACCAGAGGATGGAAGAAGTCCTGGAGCTGGGGAGATGTAAATCCTTGGGTGTCAGGAGCCTGCTGGGAAACCGGGCAGAATTCAGCAAGGAATCAGCCCATTGAGCGCTTGTCCCTGCCTGGCTTTCAGAGAAAGTTGGTCAGTCAAACCAGAAATGTTTCCAAGAAACTTTCTGTCTATGCTGAGCTGGCAGTGCACAAAGAAACTGCTATCAGTATGAACATCTGCGATTATGGGTCTCTTTCCCGGCCTTAAAATTCTATGAATTGTTGAAAAACATATGAAAACAACTGTTGCTGTTAAGAGCAACTTCACTCTGTGTTCAGAATAGTTCAGGTTCAGTCTAGCCTTTCCTGAAGGTGTGAGGTTTCATACAACCAAAACAGGTTTCAAACACATAAGCCGCTTTGACTGCATTTCCTCACTAGTCTCTCAAGATGCTGATATCAAGATTCTTCCAAATGCAGTGATTCAAGATCTTCTTAGGGCAACCTTAAAGAATCTTGATTTCCAGAAATTGTTCCAGACCTGTCTTCTGGAAATTGGAAATGCTATATTGCCCACTCGAGATCAGAGACAACCAAAAATCACACTACATTTGAAAGCTTTATCCTGGTATGTGTACTCATCTATAGCACTCTAGTAGGAGAAAGTTCATATGCAATACTCACGTGCTTATGTTCTCAGGTTTTCATGGAGCAGTAAGTATCAAGGCCAGTGATGTTCTGAAACAATGTCCTCTTCTTGACCTTTGAGGTATTCTTGCTAAGACCAGGCACTTCAGATTCTCTGTGCTTTTTTTTCAGATTCTTCTGCTTCTGACATCCTTGAAGTGCTCCACACGGGACTGGAGGAATATTTGGAGCTAAGGTTTAGTGAGTCATGTCTTTCACATCAAATGAACCAAATTACATTGGAATACAGATTTAAATCCCTGTATAATCAACATTTATTGGACACAAGTAAGAAGAGACAGAAACAGATGAAAAGGCAATTAGCACTAGCTGGAACTATACATGTTTTGATTACTTCCTTCTGCAAGTGATTCATGGGATAATGTAATACACAGGTCAAAGTGATTTTGGAAAGGATGTTGCTAGCAACCTTCACATTCAGGCATTAGTTAGATTAGTTAGTTACAGAATCAGAGCACATCAAGAGATCTGCTCGGCAAAAGAAGGAATCCATTCTCTAAATCCTGTACCTCACTGCTATGTGCAGCAGCATCAAGCACACAGTGGTGTTATCCTCCTTGGGATATGTGCTGGGGATGCAATAAAGAGCTCCAAAATATTTTAAATACTTCCACAAGTGCTAGCATGGGGTTGCCAAAAAACTTTGGTGACCAGGTTGTGTAGTCCTCTTAGAGACTCTTTTTATCAAACTGATACAATTGAACTGATTTGATATAAGCAACCAGCTCACAAAAAAGGTAGCACAACCACTGCAAAGATGGGGTTCAGGCCAGCACCTTCCTTAGGGCACAAAAGTGGAGTAGCTAGGTTCAGTTTTTTGCTCAGAGAAGTCTGTCCAGCTGCAGCAGTATTCATTCTCTGTACTTCCCTTATGTTCCACTGTCCAGGACAAAGCAGCAGCTGAACCCCTCTCCAAGCCTCCCACAGGCTGGCCCTGCCAGACCCCCAGACATTGCACCGTCGCGACGCAGACCGGACCCCACTGGTTACACTCGGAGGATTTACAGTGCAAGTTCCCACCACACAACTTCATTATTTGCCCCTCACTGTGGTAGGTGCTGAATGTACCTGAAGTACAAACAGCTCTCAGGCTGAGCAGCCAAGGAACACAAAAAATGGGCAAAAGAACAGGTAACTCTCCCTGCTTTTGCAGGTATAAAGGTTCTGTGATTTGCCCTATGGCCACACAGAGTTAGGAGATCAGTCCTTCAGTCCTGAGCTGGAAAAAGACCATTCTGGCTCCTGCTGCAGACACTGCTCTCTGTTTCCATTCCACTAGAGCACAGTAGGCTGACAACCTCTGGTGCTACGCTGAGGGGCTGCATGTGTATTCAGTTAGGGCCAGGCTGATTTTCCTGGAGACAAAATCCCATTCTGGTAGAAAGGCAGTCTGGAGGGGAATGAGGCCAATTTCTTACCTGGGCCAGCCAAGCTGCATCTCAATAGGACTAAACATCCCTCTTTGGGGAACGGAGGGAGGGAGGGAGAGGGCAAGGTGAGAAGACAGTGTAATCCTCTCAGCTGAGACTCCACCAGGGATGTTGCTAATTAGCAGAGACACGACGTGTTGTGGCTGGTGAGAGACAGACACGTTCTGCGTTGCGAGACAGTGCCTTCAACCAGCTCTATCTGTGAGACCTGTACGCTGCGAGCTCCCTGATCCTGTTTGCATTGTGGGAGCCACCCTAGCAATGCCAGCCGAGTCCTTGATGCCTGCTGTGCTGCCCTCAGCCTAGCGTGAAACTCATGATGGGATTTTGGATGGACCAGAAGTCTAGGCTGTGAATCCTATTTCCGCTGCTCTAATACAATCAAACCTATTTTCTATAGACATACAGAGTGGCTGTGGCTTCCAGGTCGTGGGAAAAGTCTGGTACTGGACCAGCAACTGCATTTCCTAAACTTGCTCAGGTATCTTAGAGAAGTGTTGTACAAGTAGCTAACAGAGGAAATGAGGAGGTATTTTCAGTCTCTATCAGAAGGGAGACAGCAGTCCAGAACTGTGCATGTGTGTGCGCGTCTATCACTTCCATGCACTGCAGTTTAGAAGTATATCCAGCAGAGACTACTGACTTTGGGCAGTTGGTGTCTGGTCCAATTTATACCGAGCTGACTCTGCAAGAGTGCAGTTTAAGTTTCTGGGGTTGTAAGTGGTTGTGCTTGAACAACCCTATGTCCAAGGACAGCCAAAAATGCACATCCATTAGCTGAAAAGAGCCAGCAAACTAAACACCAGGCTCTGCAGCATTCTTCCACAGATTTTATTAGATTCCCTTACAGCATAAAAGGAATGATTCATAATTCTGTGTCTCTCTGTACTTTCCATTTGGGCTAAGATGCCCAGAATTTTTCAGTACTTAAGCACATTTATGTGAGGTCAAACTTGCCTTACGGATCTTTTAACCTGGCATATTCCTGAGATGCGATTAACTCTGCTGGGCACATAAGCTCCCGACTAAACCTACTCGAGCAGTTCAGGAGATGAGCTGAGGCGGATAACAGTGACAAGCTGATCTCTACGGAAGCAGAGATTAAACACATTCAGCTGCACACTAATGCAGCTACTCAAAACAAGCTCAAGCAGTGCTGGGCCAAAATGTGCTTTAAGAAATTCTGTACGTACCAGTGAAGGCCTTAGCGTGACTGAGAGCTGGCACAGAAATGAGGGGAAAAGAGCGGATGCAAGTGCTGTTTGCACCATGCAGGCTTCTGTGGAGCAGGGAGGGCAAGGTTTGGTCTTCAGCCTGCCAAAAGGGATGGGGCCGCATTAAAGGTCCTTGACATGGGCACAGTTCTGATCCCAAAACCATCTTCCCATGCCCTGCTTGGGCTGCAGAGTACCTCCTGTAACTGGCTACAAGCTTTAGAGTACGAAATTCAAT
>NW_009700367.1:0-268 GCF_000703405.1 Apaloderma vittatum | reverse complement strand
GGGCTGCCAGTTCCCAGCCCTGCGCTGCTGCCCTCCCGGCTGGATCCGGAGGGAAGGGGTGAGGCGCAGCGGTGGCAGCCAGCGCTGGAACAATTCGCTGGAGAGCCACCGCACTCTTTGCAGTTTGCCCACTAATTACTATTAAGCTTTGGTTCCTTTTTGTGTTCCAAAGGACGTCTTCAATGTGGCACTGCTTCTTGGGCCTTTCATGCGGCTGGGCTACCCCCTGAATAGCAGACTTCGCCCCCCCCCACCCTGCAACCTCTCT
>NW_009700366.1:0-3735 GCF_000703405.1 Apaloderma vittatum | reverse complement strand
CCAACGGCATCCTGGCCTGGGTCAGCAGTGGCGTGGGCAGCAGGACCAGGACAGGGTCCCGAGGAGGGGCCAGCAAAGCGGGTGAACATCTGGAGAGCACGTCTGATGAGGAGCAGCTGAGGGCACTGGAGTTGTTTAGTCTGGAGAAGAAGAGGCAGAGGAGAGGCCTTACTGCTCGTTACAACTACCTGACAAGAGGTTGTAGCGAGGTGGGGTTGGTCTCTTCTCCCAAGTAACAAGCGATAGGGTGAGAGGAAATGTGGCCCTTTACTAGATTTGATCAACCTAAGTTTCAACAGCAGTAATTAAATTAGACAAATTGTTTTATATGGGAATACTGCTGCATGGCACCCATTCAGAATATTCCACTGCGTATTAGCAAAAATATAGCTTAAAAAATGACATGCAGGATAGCTAACCTTGCAGTGTGTGAGCTGAGGATGCATTTAAAATGCATAAAGATAAAAAAGCCGAAGGATGACAAGCCAAAATCACAACCATTCGGGCATGCTTCTGCATCCCGTTTTTTGCTTGTAGCATGAACTCCATCTAGTGGGACACAAGCAGCAAGTGCATAAGGGGTTGTGTGTGCTGCTAAGTACAATAAAGTACAGCTGCCCACATCTATGTGTTTCTGCCTTTTTTTCCCTTGCATTTTCTTCTGCTGAAGTATTAGGGACTTCATAAAAACTTGAGTTTGTGTGCAGTCTTCTATTTCCCCAAAGCTGGGTTTCAGCACACTACAAGAAATTAGTTGACTCCAATGTCTCTGGGAATAAAAACTAAACAAAGAAAAGCATTTTGTTCTTCCATACATACTTGTGGAGGTGCAGTGCTGGTTATAGTAAGCTTACCCCTTGAGAAAACTGAAGTGCATTGCCTTCCCTGTGCCTTTATCTCAAGATAGCCAAGATAACGATGATTACCCAGAAGTTACCAAAATCAGTTTAGTACTGTGTTGGGTGGGGGTTTTTTGCAGTATCAACTTGACAGGACTCCACAATGTCATCCCAGCTGGGAGGTTGTATTCTTCAACAGTTGTCAGTAACAGCTTCTAATTCAGGGAGTGTCTTGCAATCAGTTTCAGTGGAACTGATATTTATTAAACCATCACCACAGTGTAGCTTGTGTGTTCCTCCACTGGATGGTGCATCATTCTTTTCTGCAGCCCTGGGGCAGCCTGAATCGTCTTAGTCAAAGTGACCGTATGACGTTGGCAAACAGTGCATCTCCAAATGCAGATGCAGGGAGAAAATGTGTATAGCCAAGGTAGTTATCTGACATTTTAGTCAAGAAACAACATATAATGACATGTAACTTAAACATAGGCTGAAACTAGGAAATTATTTCCCAGATCTGCATTTTCTTGAAGTACAGGCATGTCTGGGTCTGATACTATAGATATGAATCTAGCCATTATTTCTGCACATAGTTCTGAAAATTCAGTTACATTTGCAGCTCTTTGAGGAGGAGAGGCCATGATGCTGGTTTTTTTCTCTCGGCTTTGATTTCTGCTCAAATGCTGCCAGAGAAACTAGATAGCTTTGCACAGCAAGTACAGTCAGTGCTTGCTGCAGCGCAAAGATCTTGAGAACTGGTTGGGACCTCAGAGCTACACTTAATCACATTTTGCAGGTCCTTGATTTCTGAGGGTGCCGAAGTATTTTTTCTGGTGGAATGCAGGCCTGGCATACCAATTTCCTTTGCCAGGCAGCTGAATTTAAAAGATGCAGTGCTGTTCCAAGTGTTTTCCACACAGTGAGAAAGTCGATGGTCAGTATTTCAGATGCTTAAGAGCAAGTCAGCAAATTTATGCTAACCAGAAATTCTTAAATTCAGTTTGCTTTGTTCTCTGAATTTTTTAGTGCCATGCATCAGTTGCAGGTTCCTTATTTCCTTCTGAACATAAAACCAAACAAATCAGTTGAGTGTTTTCCTCCCCACGTTTTTGCTAAGTGTGTGGAGCAGATCTTAGACTTGTTTTATTATGCACAGTTGTTTTTTGCCATGCTCAAAACATCACCAGGCATGTCAGGACTTTGGTTCTTCTGCAAGTCCTGACGGTTTGAAACCCATTTCCATAGCAATATTGCCAAGATAAATTGTTTGCCAGAGATAACTTCATGTCCTCAAACAAATTACCTAAGAAATGTTGAAATATAATGCTGCATGAAGCAAATTGTTTCCACGTTTCCTGTCCTCGTAGGAAGGAACGGAGCTTATCTCTGTTATAGATTCCATAGAGACAGCCACAGTTCCTTAACCTCGCGCTTGGTTAGGCTTTGGGAGTTTCTGAACGCCTCACGTATCAGAGGAACATATGAAATATTCATGCCCCACTTATCCTCCCCTCAGAAATGCAAATACTGGAATTCAGATGATCTGTGTAAGGACTCCAGCATTTTGGCAAAGGGCAATAAAGCTGCTCGTGGATTGCATTAGGGAAAAAAAAAGGAAGAATTTACAAGAATGTCATCCTGCCGTAGGTCCTTGCATCTCAAGCAGCCTGGAGCTCCTGAGGATTTAATGATGTGCATGTTTGTGAAGTCCCAAAGGTTTGTCATTTGCATGGTTCTTTCTCCACTGAATATTGCTTTGTGTCAATACCGTGTTTAAATTTTAACTATGAATAAAAGCTGTTTTTCATAACCCCTTCCGTTTGCAGCCTTTCTCTGGACTGCAGTGTATCTGCTGTGCTGCAGGTGCAGGGTGATAACATTGTGACACATCTCCTATTTCCAAGCCATTTTCAGTCCCTCCACAACACAATCTGCAGTAAGAAAATAACCTCATTATCTCCCTGGCTCTCTGCCCACTCTAGGTGGTTAACTTCAATATTAACTAAAGCAATGGCAATTTACAGAAATAAATTTCTGAACCTTACTGTCTTAATCTCTGGTGCCTTCTGCTTTTCAGTTCCCGCCCTTCTGCTTTTGATTTGATGTGGTCCATGGATATCAATACAGCAGTACAGAACAGTTGTGCTCGGTCTCAGAAAAGGGGAACTGTGTAAAAATAAGGAAGCTTTTTAAGAAGGTGGTAAAAAGAACATCAAAGGCTTTTGAAGGATAGCTAGAAACACAATCATACAGTCAGAGTAAATGCACATCAGTATCAGAAAGGACTAGATCAAAGACAAAAAGGAAGCAGCAGAGCTGAGGAGGTTATTAAAAACAAGTTGCATCCAGGGAAGAAAATCGGAAGAACCGTAAGCACCGATCCGTTAAACACAAACCACAGCAGAGGTGGTTATAAAACCAAATTGAGGGATAATTGAGACAAGGCATAAAAATGTACAATAAATGCTTTTTGAAGTAACAAAGTCTGAGGAGTACTCTGTAGAGCTAAGAGGGAGTCAGAACAGCCCCATCTTTCTCCAAAGCACCATCAGCTACACTTGAACCACTCCTGAGAGGTTGGGTTTATTTTAGTGCAGCGAAATGAGACTCAAGGCTTGCTAATTGCAAGAGGAATAAAATGCTCTATTGTGCAGCCAGCTAGAAGCCTTTGAAAATAAGGCTTCTGGAAATGGCACCTACAAGAGATGCTGAAGGGACGCCCGCTGCGATTTCGCTTTCGGTGCCTTGGGTGAAACGGGCAGCAGGAGCGAGTGAAGAACCCGCTTACGCCGACACCCCAAAAATCAAGGTCACAGATCTACGACACGAACCGCGATCCGAATCAAAGAGCTGGGAACACCTACAACCTTCAGCCTCGGGGAAGAGCCGCCGATGT
>NW_009700365.1:391-595 GCF_000703405.1 Apaloderma vittatum | reverse complement strand
CCGTACCCCTCAGACAGCCAGGCCAGGTCAGCCGGCTGCTGCTCAGGAGCCACAGCTGTAGGAGTGGTTACAAAGATTTATTTCTGATAATAAAAAACCCCACAACAAACAAACCAACCTTCTGCACGTTTATGTGTCCCTGTTCTTCCTCAACTGGCGATGAAGGCATGTCCTCCCAGCTGCCGGGCACAGTGTGACGCAGCG
>NW_009700365.1:0-330 GCF_000703405.1 Apaloderma vittatum | reverse complement strand
GGTGGGTCGGAGGAGGCCCTGGCTATGGTAAAGGCGAGTCTGGCTTGAGACACACAGGAGAGGGGTTGCCGAAGCAGGACCTGGAAGCTGCCTGCTCCCCGCGGCTCATGGTGGCTAAAGCCCCCCAAAGCCCCTGTGCTGAGGCCGGTGGAAGTCCAGGCCCAGATGTGACCATCAGGAGGGGCAGCAGGGTTGTGCTTTGGCCAGGAGGACATTATGGGCTCTGGGGGATGCTTTGAGCTCCCCAGGAGGCAGGGCTGATGCTCCAGGGACAGGCTGGCGAGGTCAGCTGTAAGGACTAGTGTAAGTAATATTCCCCACCCGCCCCAT
>NW_009700364.1:0-249 GCF_000703405.1 Apaloderma vittatum | reverse complement strand
GTTGTTACGGGGGAAGTGTCATGTTATCCCTGCCTCTCTCGCCACATTTCCAAATCACTTTTTGAGGCACGTTATAATTTAAACTTCTGTCTTAATCGCTAAGCATGGGTTTATGTAAAAATTGGGATGTCCTGGCAGCACCTCAAATCACTAGCACCAGGCCCAAAGCCGGCTCAGCAGTAAAGTCAGCTGAGGTACAAGTTGCAAAGCTTCAAAACTCCCGGGCGAGATGCGTGTCAGCACAGCTAG
>NW_009700363.1:16798-21766 GCF_000703405.1 Apaloderma vittatum | reverse complement strand
ACGTATCATGAGTTAAGAAAAACGCATTAATTTTCAGAGTATTTTGAATCTGCTTAGCCAGTCAGGCTAAAGCCTGCTGGCACAAAGGCTGCCACAACAGAGCATAAAATTCATTGGCAAATGATCTTTGCGAGTCACAGGAGCAAAGAAACGTCTCCCGCACCAGGCTTCAGACACTGCCCCCAGCTCTGTCTAGACAAAAAGATGACAAAAGAATTCCTGCCTGGCTCCACAATGTCAACAGAAAGTGGCTAAAAACCAAGAGAACTGACATTGCCAGGGAAGAAACTTGCCAGGAAGCTTCACTCTTTGGTCTTGTGAGAGCTGAGCTGAAGGGCCTGCACACGGGCAGCCAGCACCATCTGAGATGTTCTGCGGTGTGAGGAGCACCTCCTCGGGACTGAGAGATGGGGCAAGAGACCGAAGGGGAACTGGTACCCACTGGAGCAGCAGGAAGAGACATACAACACAAACGCGCACACTCTCATTCAGATGTATTAAGCCCCCAAATTCACAAGATAGAGCGAAAAACCTGGACACCACAAGGAAGGAGAAGCATGAACTCACACCTGGCACTCTGCAGCCCTGTATTATTTGATGTTATGATGCTTAGAAAAGTTGCCCAGAGCAGTGAGAGCAGTGTAGTTTGTAACAGACAGTAAGAGGCGTCTGGCATCGGAACTGCCCCATCTACAGCTGCGTTCCTCATGACCAACATGCCACCTTCGAACAAAGTACAAATTTGTTTTTCAGTAAGAGAGAGACTGAAGTCCGTCCAACCATTACTTTACTAATTAAATGGTAAAAATGTTCCATTTGCTAAGGAAATGTTTCAGATTACAGTGAGCCCAAATACAAATGCCACGGATTTATCCAGGCATAATCTTAGCAGGGTTCAGAGGTACCCTGAAGCAAAGTAAGCCCATCCTGCTGGAGACGAGACAGAGCCAGGAGGAACATTCACACAGAGTCAAGTCTCTCCCGCAACTAAGATTTAAAAATGCTAATGAAACATTGTGTCGTAGAAGTGGGATTAGAGAGCTAAAAAAATATTGTCAGAAAGAATTAGCTGGTGCATTATAATTGTAGTTAGCAGAATGCAGATTTTATGGCAACACGGTTCAGCTAAATCTAGGAATCCCCAGCTTTATTTTGACTGACTCAAAAGGCATTAATGCACACCTTGGTCTATCCTTCTATGTTGATCTTCTAGAATGCATTAATTAACAGCTTTTAACATTTCTTAATCTTGACCTTGGGAGACAGTGTGGAGGCAGCCTTGTAACAGCTAAAACATTGGTCCAGGGAGTACCTGCCAGCACAGCTCTGGTGCTGGAGAGGTGGGGGAAGAGGCAGCAGGAAAATTACTTTAGCTTGGTCACATAAAAGACTAATCCCGTTTCCTTACACTACAGGAGCAGCAAGGCTACACAGACCTACAAATGCAGCAGAACTCATATAGATCAATCTCTGCTGCCAGGCTCTGATTTGTCAGGCTTTTGATGTAGACAAAAGGAAATACTGAAAATACCTGGCAAAGCTGGCCAAATGCCACGTTGTCCACTGTTATTAGAGTTTTCACATTCATTTGCTCTTGCCTGCTGATTTTTCACTTGCTGCACTCAGTGATCACAGCCACCTGGCAGACATACATGACTGACTGCAAGGACAAGACCTTATCCCATCAATTTTAAATGTGCAGTGAAGACCCAGGACAGCTACCTTGCCTGCAGGGTTTCAGGAGACCACAGGGAAGGCTCTCGCAAAACAGACAAAGATTCCTGAGCAGCCCTGTCTCTAACCAGACATTTCTCAGTGCTAGGAGTAAAGCAAGCTGTGCAAGTCCCATGTCTGGCTACTCAAAGCAGTATCTAATTGTGCTGCCTAAGCTCTGATTTTAGAGTGAAGAAACAGCCAAACAACTAGGGAACCCTTTTCTGGAAACCAAGAGAGCTTTTATGAATGTCTCTGTACACTGTGTAAACTTAATTTTCCCACAGTTTAACATCTACTTAGGAAGTCTCTTGCACCCTTACCTAACACCAGCATGCAGTGATGCAAGGTGGATCCAGTCCTTAGCCCCCTGAACTAGCCACAAATCTATCTTCTACATATCATTTAATGATCAATCAGCAGCCCCACTGGCTACAGAGGAGATAGTTTTGTGCTTACAATTGCCATTGATCGTATGTGTTCAAGCTCACTACAGTAACTAGCTGGGACAGAAAGGCTTTCTGCATAAATCAAGATATTTCAGAGACGAAGGTAGTACTCATGCTTGAGATGCAGAGTGCACAAGGATGACACAAAGTAAAACTAAAAAAAAGTAAAACTGTAAGTAAAAATTTGTCAAAGATCAGCTTCAACACCAAAGTCACAGTACTGAAGGCCTGGTGATTTCAATATACTTAATTTAGTAGTCTCCCACTAGAGTTCCCAGATTTTCAAAAGCTTTTCCAAGGATTTCCACAAGAACACAAGGATGTGGTAGGCTGTGTAGACCTTCACAAGAACAGGTGTCCAGACCACGGTACAACAGAAGCAGATCAGTAGTTGTAAGAGGTAGTGCAAGAACCTTACATCAGCATTATATACAGATGGAAGATGTTATTTTAATTTAGTTTGGTCCCTATCCCAAATATGCATATGGTTCAAACCTGCTCAAAGGATCAGTCACCAGTTTGAACTGCTTTAAGGTGTAAGCACAACTGGTGCAGACCTAGAGCAGAGCTTTCCGTAGTCTAGTATGCATGCAAGCAGAATTGGCTGGAATACTTGCTTCAAAACCACATTACCAATCTGAACCAAAACACGAATGTAGGCACAGCCACAACCTTCATGGGAACCTGATGCTCTGAGAAGATTCTAGAGTTAATTTCTGATAGCAAAAAAATTAGATCCCAGCTCTACCCTGAACTGTTGAGTTTACCTGGCGTGGCTGGTTAACCTTTGCTCCTGAAGAAAGCAGCAATCGGATGACATCCAGATAGCCTCCTTGTGCTGCCAGGAAAATTGCAGAAGCTCCATCCTAAAGAACAAATATTTCCACCTTAGAGTGTCTTGAAATTATGCCATTTTTCCACACAAAACCAAACTGAACCAAGTTCTCATTCTTAAGCCATTATGCAGTGTAACAACAGAGATACAGCCACGCTCAAGAAATAATTACCAGAATCCAAAGTCTAGCTCATAACAAATTATGGTAACATTTTCATTCAGTATGTGCAAGTACTGGCTCCCATCTGTGCCAGGAATTACTGTGCCACATTTTGTAGAGGAGACTTCACCTGTAATATAATAATGTAAAAGCAGCACATGCAAGACATTATCTTATAGCCCTATCAGAAATCAGCATTTTTCCGCAAAAACCTTGTGAAAGAATAAATCATGAACGAATATGGGATTTTATTTTTTCTCAACATGCCTTTCATGTGCAGATGTTCTCAGAATTTGGCTTCACATTTCCTTCTTCTGTAGGAAAAAATGTAAAAATCATATTTCATTAAGGGGTTTTTTTTTTATGAAACATAATCTGTCTAACCAACTAGAAGTGGAAATCTGCATTGAGGGTGGGACAGGTGTTTGCACATCCTATATCCACAGCACTCAGAGCATGCTAGGGCAAGGTTTCCCAGGAGGTAAGACCTTTATAGTTTAAAGAGACATGAATGAACTCCTTCACTGTATCTCAGATGTGCAAGTACACATCTTATGCCAGCTCATGCATATACTTAGGACAAAATACAGGGCATTTTAATGGAAGCCTATTGTTGACCTTCCTGCCATATCACTATGTTGGGACCAAATGCTGTTGTCTGGTGAGAGATGCTGCGTAGCTACTCCCCTTCCTGCAAAACTCAGCACAGACTTAATGAAGCATGAGCTGAATATAGCGCCCCAGGGACTGACTCTAGAACGTTTGACCTTCATTTCAAGACAAATGTCTGTTAAACAAGAGAGGTGTCTGCTGGCACTACAAATGCACACCCCTGGGCCCTCTGAGGGGCTGTTTTCTTTGGTTGCTATGCAAGTACACGAAATAAGGTGATGGTATCAGGTCATTTGCAGGCTTCCTCCAGAGACATTTAGAAAGTAAACAAGGTTATGTAATATTAAGAGAGCTCTTTATTGTACCATCAGTCAAGATGGAGAACCTTGTGTTGCCTATCACCCAACCATTTCAAAACGTATTCGGGTTTTGTAGTTGATTTGAATTGATATTGTAATGAGAAAGCTGTTTTGAGGGTGTAACATATTTCTGCAAGAAACATAGTTTAGTTATGGTATTCTCTTGTCTTCTCCACCCTTCATGTGAGCCAATTTAAAATTGCGACATGTATCTTGATGGTTTGGGAAGGACTACCAAAACGAATGCTCAAAACCCCTTTCATTTGGCTACCTGCCAGATACCACTTTGCAAATGCAGCTCGACAATGTCCCATAAAAGGAGCCAGGCTAACGTTTGTTTTCAAAAGATTGTGTTCATATTTTATCAAATGGCTATTTCTGACCAATTTTACCCAACAGCTGTGAGCAATAAAAATAGGTCTCTAAATCCAACTGCAAATATTGCTCATTTCCAGGTGAGACAACAAGGAAGTTTCTACTGCCTTCACTTCTAGGTAAGTGTCTGCAGGTGTGGCAGTATGGCTATTTTTAAACCAAGTGGTAACCCATGGGATAATCGTGCAGCGGTGTGAATCACTGCCCTCAGATTTAGAAAAGCAATTGCTATTTGCACAGCAGCAAGGTTGGGATACCCTTCTTTACAAATGCGGGGTGAGGGCAGCACAGAGGTGGGGATCCCCTCTGTGACCTGTTCACAGCCTTGAACACACTGGTGGCCTCTGTGGTCGTGGGAGCTGAGTGTGACAGCATCCTGCAGATCTCATCCCCATGGAAATGGCTAAAAATGAGTCGTCTATCCCTGGGGAATAACTTCCTTTCTGTCAGTCTTGAGTGCCCTGG
>NW_009700363.1:0-16767 GCF_000703405.1 Apaloderma vittatum | reverse complement strand
GTGATGGGAAGTGGAGGGAAAATCTGCTGCTCATTTCTGTTGAATGCTGAAAAGCTAAATTTATTTGTGTCTGTTGGAGTAAATTAAATCCAGTTCTTCATTGGCTCAGTGCGGCTTTCTGAAACATCAACTATGTCAGTTCAGCCACTTTAACCATTCTTTGCCCAAAGTACTGACCAGCTAGAGATGCACAAATACCAAATAACACCACTTTAGCTGATATTTAAAAAAATATTTTAAAGATGTTTAAAGATCTTCTACTACTCTTTCTGGCAGAAAACTGATGAACTGATTCTCTAGTACCTGAGGGGCTTTATAGCTACTCACTCCTCTGCAATACAAATCATGGTAGAACATAACATGGTCTTTTGTTCAAGGCTAATGGATAGCACAAATCTGATCCAGATTTGGTACATATCCTTCATGCAGATAACGAAACAAAAAGGGACCCAAAACATCTTTTCTGATTTTGTGCTACTTCTCCTAGGATCATGAAAAGCAGACAGTTAACAAAATTCACGTCTTAAAAGAGTAGAGTACTATAAAACCACAATGTTTGGCAAATGCTTCTCTGTGCTGGAGCCAGAGTGTCGGCTGTTGTCCAGCTAACAGCACATTTGTTCCACCACCAGTGTTGTCAATATTATCTGTGTCAAATAACTCACATAAAGTTGATCGTGGATATTGGCACCATGCTTCAACAGAGTTTCCACTACTTTTGCATGCCCGTACTGACAAGCAGCTAGAAGAGCAGTACCTCCATCCTGTGAAAAAGCAAAGAATGTGTACAGTCAGGTGAGAGGGAAGGTGCTGGATTGAACATCATCATAAAAAAAAAAAACCCACACAAATTTTAAGGCTTTTCAGAATTCAGCTCACAGCACTTCAGTAGTGACTAGCTACTGAATCTGTTATAATTTTAGTACCAAGTCTTGCCACGCAAATCTTTAAACTTGGCTATGTCACTATCAATAGTTTTCTGCTGAGTTTTCTTCAGTGAGGGACAGGTATTAGGAAAATTCTGCTTTTTGTTGCTTGTATTCTGCCTTCCCATTAGAAGCTTTGCCCCTTCACAAACTCCTCCATGTCTCTTCCCTCTACAGTCAAATCTCCCAGCCCTGCCAAGCTCTTAAACCTACTGAAGGACAGCATGCCTTTCCCCTGCTCCAAAGCCTACTGATCATCTACTCCTCTTGGGCCAGAACCTCATGCTCTGCCGTGTCCTGCCTCTCACCTGTTGACTGTTGGCTTGAAGAAGAGTAGGGAGGATGTATTTTAAAGCATGCTAGCTGACTGTGGAAGTGTGAATCAGAACAAACCCATGACCATCACTGAAAGCCCCATTACTTCTCCTGAAGAAGTGACCCCTGCCGGTCCCAGGCAGTTATAGTTGCTGCACATCACCACTAAAGGGAGACCTAGGCACATGCATCAAATCCTGCTTTGTAGAGAGGATCCCTTGGGAGCTTTGTGAGAAGGGAAACACCTCAGTGTTGCTGGCGATTGACTCCAAGCCAGCTGAAACAAATGAGATGATGAATGTGGGTCATGCCATCTCAAGTGCACTGTGCCCCACTCAGAAATGACCATTACTTCTGCCACTCTTGTGGAAAGGAAGTTCTTCTGCCTAGGATGGTACCATGCTGTCATGACAGATGATGCACACCCAAATTTATCCACATCAGAGGTCTTCTTCTCTCTGTCCTTCCCTGCCTTCTCCCAGTCTTAAGCCCTTCCTCCACAAGATAAACTATCTCAAGTATTTCAGATAAATATTTTCTAGAACTAGTATTAATGTAGGCCAAAGACTGTGTTTTGCTTCAGCCTTGTTCCCTGAAACAGCCCCAAAGTTTTGTCTGAAATTTTCCACACAGACGGACATCCACAGTAGTTATGGCTTGAATGGCCAAATGGATATTTTATAACTTGAAGTGCAAATCAAATTAATTGATCTGTGATGCTATTTCACGCCTATAATAACCTCATGAAAATGCAAGTTCTGACATGACTGAACTAACCCACAGACAGACACTATAGTGACTCAAAAACTCATATTCACCCTTCCTCCCTACAACACTGAAAAGCAAGTAAGGCTCCAGCATCAGCACAAGTGTGAACCTTTTACTTGACAGTCTAAGAATTGCATATTAATTCTGCATTATTTCAGTAAATATAGTGTGTAATCACATCAGTGGAATTAAATTACTCTATAGCTACAATGAGTCATTAGACTTTCCTGTGAAATTAAACTACCTTAATTTAATAGGAACTGCTGGAACAAAACACAAAAGAAACCACAGTGGTTCCTGGATTGAAAAACACCTTATACACACTTAAAAGACAATGGGAAAAGCTAATAACTTTGTGAAACCTGTTTCCTGTCTCCAACGAGCTGACAGGCATTTTGCTTGAGCAGTAAGTTACCAGATCAAAGGGCTACAAACAAAAAGCAGAGACATTTCCAAAGACACTTTCTCTGAAGGAAAGGGAGAGAAAAAGATTAGTGAATTAAAAGAGAGAAACCATGCCAACCAAATTGGAGGTTCTCTGTGGAGAGGCAGGGCAGAATGGGCTATAGGAAGCTTAAAAATATTGAGGTTCCCCAAGTGGAGGGTAAATAGACATGCTCAGTTAGCTGCGTATGGGAATAGTTTGTTTATTGCTTTATGGGATGTTTTTTGTTTTCTAAAATTCTTGTGTTCTCAACAAGCTCGTGTTATTTTAAGAAGACTGTTTGCTAGCTAATATAGTTTCTGGAGGGAACCAAATGACCTGTTGCAAATTAAAAGCAGTCCTGCAAAGCTACCTGCAGTTAGCATAGCAGAGCTGATGCCCAAGACTCAGAGTACAACAGTGTGATCTCACTTTGAGCGATGTCACAGCTTGAGGTTTAAGAAGGGAGATGCTTCTCACAGAATATATCTAAGTGTCTTACAATCGAGATCCTGACCAAGTGTTTGGTTGAATCCAGTGGACAGTTGTAGACAGATTTTTTTTTTTTAACGACTAACTCATTTCATAGAATAGAATCATAGAATGTCTTAGGTTGGAAGAGACCATCCAACCTCTTTCCAAAATACACAATTTAATTCTTTCAGACTAGTGTGACCAAGTTACCTACATCACCCTGATCACAGTCCAGGGATCAGAAAAAACACTGGCTGGTCCCCAGTGTCAGGCATCCACCCTGAATCAAACATTTACTGAGTCAGAAAGAATTGAGTGACAACTCCTCAGCTCGAAGATTTGGTCCTTGATCATGAAGACAACTGGACTCTAATACCTGCTCTACTGAGTGTCTCCAACTTCATAAAGTTGAATATATTGAGCAGAAGAGACTGGGGTTCATCTGCACGCACTGGATGGGGGTACCACTGTGATAAACATAGAGAGGTCTTGTTGTAAGAAAGAGAAGTTGAGGCCAGGAATCTTTTCTGCTGACCATGCGGTAAGACAGCACTCAGTTAAATTAAGGAATTGCCAAACAGCGTGAAGGTCCATAGTTTCTTAGGAGGAGAAAAACTTCATCCCCCTCTCATCCCTATTGAGGTTCCATCTTGCATTCTTCTTACACTTTTTTCCAGCAAGCTTTAGTTGGAGACCCCAATGGTTTAGAGGCCATAGTGAAGGCAGATGAGTTATGAAAGAAAAAGAAGTAAATAACAGAGTTTTAACATCCCTTTCAGCCATGTGATTCCCTCTCTCCTCTTTGGCTTCAGCTGAGACCAGTAAAAAGCTGAAGCAGCAGCTTTGCTACTGGCAAGCCCCTTGGAAGCTCTGAGCAGGGCAGCAAATGGGAGCAGGGACATGTGAGCAGCCGCAGAGGCACTTGAAGGGGCACAGTGGGCAGGAGGCTGGTGGTGCAGCAGGGAGAAGGCACGTCACCGTGGCTTTATTTCTCGCTCATATTCTGTACCTTCTACTAATCCTTCACTTCTCTCAGCTACCTCTGCAATTCTTCTTCTGGAGCCACTTTTCTTTACCCCACGCAGTCTGTTCTCCTGGTGGCACATACAGCAGCTGCCAATCTCCCCTGTAAGCGTCTGGAGCAGCAGCAGCTGGTAAGACCACGCTCTATGGTGTAGACTGTCCTGTCAATTTGCCTACCTCTTCCTTTACCGGACTTGAAAGTAGCTTAGAATTATATGTTGTTTTTTCGTCTCTGAAATATGCTACAAGGGAGAAGAACTGATCTTCCGCCATCACTACCTGCTGAAAAATAGCCCCTACCACACTGTTCGACCTGCAGCATTGCTCAGGAAACAGGCCATCATGCAAAAACCCTTTTAAGAAGCCACATGCATATAGTATATCTCAGAGTAAGAAAAGAGAACATGTTTCAATTTATGATGCATAAATCTAGGGATGTCAGACTGTCTCTGTTTGATAGGATATGTTCAATTTGTTTTCTTATTTCAATTCCCTGTCTTTTATAACCGAAAGTCATTTGCAAATTCATTTTGCGGTGCCGTTTTAAAACAGCCAGGACCAGGCCTATCTTTTCCAGCTCTGCTCCCAGCTGAGTCCCGTAGTAGGGAAATGCCATATCTCTGATCTGAAAAGGTTTGTTTAGTCAATTATATTGTTTCTGGGGCTTGGGGTGGGGGGGGGCAACGCAGAGTGGAGGAACCTGTTGCCTTAGTCACCTGTTAACAGAATGGTGGTAGTCTGATGGAATAATTCCAAGCTACAAAAAAAAATTACTTAAACAGAAATTTGAACTGATACAACAACACACTAGAAAGCAATTGGAAGATGCATACTGTCAATGCAGTACATTCTCAATGGTGCCTCAGGTACACACTCCTCCACAAAACATAGTTGGAGCTTGTGTTGTCTTATGACCAGCTCAGCTGGAGCTGACATAAACCTGTGGCCTGGGGAGGAAGAGCAAATTGCAGCTTAAAAGATGGACTAAGTCAGGTCTGAATTCAGATGAGTCAAGCTGGAATATGGGAGCTGGGAGCAAAGTTTCAAGGTGAACAAAAACAGAGCCCAAACTCGCATTTGTCCAAAGATGGAAGCCATTAGGAGTGGTTGAATGCAAGAATATTTTCTTATCATTTAGATCTTTACTCCCTTTTATCTGCCCTAGTGACTCACATCAATATATTTTTCATGCTTCATAAAAGATCGTACATTGTCGTGAAGGATCAGACAACTTCAAGCCTGCTGTTCACCTTCTGAGACGAGTTTTGGGATGAAGAGTTTTGGTGAAAAATGCAGCTGTCCTGGACAGAATAAGGCACTCAGCCTTTGTCTTTCCTCCTTACCGAGTTTCCTGCATTCACCGCTTTCCCTCCCTCTGCAAAACCACTGCCCAGCTGCATACTGAGCTGCACTGAGTAACCCAGACTCTTCCTATGCCCAGGTCACCTTTGCTCCTTCAGCATGACTTCATGGGTTTTATAGGCCAGATGAATCAAAGGACGGTGTTAAGTTCACTCACCTAAGTGTACACAGCTGAATGCAAGAGATCCTTCTGAATCTTGTTAACTCTCACCTATACCCTGAAATAAAAGACTGAGAAGCAACCCTTAGGTTAATGTGCAGCTTCTCCCAGTAACTCTGTCCCACGTGAGATTACACAGCACTTTGAAATCCAGCTGTTTTAACACTGAAACCTCATTGCCAAGTTCCACAGCTGCATTCCATTTTGTGTTAAAGAGCCACGATTTCATTCATGTTTTTACATTTACTGATTGCTACTGTGGTCAGAGAGTTGCCTTCCACAAGCATAGCTCCCTGGGACATTGGAATCCTACTGTATGGGCATGTGTGAACTCTGGCCACAAAACCTCAGGATTTTTAGACGCTGGAGCATAAGGATTTGAGTCTCTGATGTCCCATCAATTCCCTTAGTATTTAAAATCTCTATTTCCAGGGACTCTGGAAAGCAGGTATGTAGAGGGAATCATTCAAATCACAAACTACAACATACTGAAAAGTTGGTTACTGTGGCATAAAGAACTATTTCCTCTTATTCAAACACATGACAATGGATCCCAGGGTAAGTGACTAGCAAATGTCCTCCCCAGATGATGGAAAAGTTCCAAAACGTCACCAGCATGTAAAGGGCAAGAGTATTTAATGAAAATATGTTGCTTTTTGTTCTATTTGCTGGAAGCAGAGGTTCTAGCACCGCCTTGGCCAAGGAAACTGAGTTGATGTACTGCTGTCAGTGATGAACTGCTGTTCCTAATGCTCTTCACCCTATGAGGGGTGATGAACCAGGTCCAGGCTCTGCCATCTGTTCTTCTGGCTGTACTAAGAAGAGTTTGAAAAAGGACCTGCCTTAACAGAGAAACAGAAGCTGTGAGGTGCATTTCATCTTGTCTTGGGAATTTAGTAACAGCTGAAGCCATTATACTCTTACGTATCCTATGGTAGGATGCATAAGACATCCCAGTGTAGAGAAAATTTAAGCCTATGCAAATGAAGTACATACACACCTAAAATGGGATCCTACCTAACATGTACAAAAAGACCCTTTGTTCTTGAATTGGTGGATGGCTTAAGAAGAAAGGCTGCTATCACTATCAAGGGACTGACCTTTGATCGACTTATGCCATTCAGTCTAAGTGGTAAAAGCTAGTCTCAAGTTAATATTTTCAAAATATGCTGCATTACTCACATTACTCAGAAATAATTTGAGTGAGGAAATCCTTTTATCATCTGACTGCTGCTATGTCATTTTTCATGTGAATAGGGAGAAAAAGCGCCTTAATTATCAGAATTATAAGCATGCAAAAATAGACCCATCAACTTACTTTATTCTTAAATTCAGTGGAGGCTCCAAATTCAAAGAGAAACTTCACAACATCGTTGTGGCCTTGCTGTGCAGCAAAGAATAGAGAAGTTGCACCTGACTGTAAAGAAAAAAATGAATTAAAAAAACCCAAACACACAACATAGTTCACTGAAGTATATACATTTCAAAACAAAAAGTATTGAGCACAATCAGTCGAGTATTATTTGAAAAATCACAATGATTTTGAGGACTCCAGAGGTTGTTAGCTGTTGTTTTCTTCCCATTGCGCTGAGAATCTGTCTAGCATCATGCATTTGAGTAAAATCTGAGTTTCACAAGAGGCTTTTGCACAAAGTTTCTAATATAGACCCCTTAGGATTCACTCACTTCTACCCAGCCACCAGACAGAGAAAGCAAGCCCAGAGTGAGAAAAGAACAGTCTTGCACAACAGAGGAATGGCCAGTTTGAAAACAATCCCTGTTCCACCTTCCACTACAACCTGAGACAAATAGGGTCATGGGATGGATTGGAATCAAGGTGTGGAAGGACCAGGGTGGTGGTTATTTAGTACAGGAGAACTCCACTTTGCTTGACTCTCCACTGAAAAACCGCGATTGCTGTTGGTGTAAGTCACTCTTGTCTCTTGCAGCAGCAGCTCCCCATCCAGCCAAGCAGCCTTTGAGCAACCACAGTCAGCCCTGCAACTCCTGCTTTCCCTTAATCTTAATGAGGAACTGAAACTCCATATTTTATACTAGTTGTGTAAAATACTGTCATTAATATGTGAATAAATCAGGACCAAAATCCAAATATGTAAGATTTTAATGGCTGGACAGGAGAAAGGAAGGTAAGGAATGAAGGTAAGGAAAAGGAAGGAAGGGGGGAGGGGAAGAGAAGGGGGAGAAGAGAGCAAGAAAGAGGGAAAAGAAAAGGGAAAGGAAAAGGAAGAGAGATAGCAAAAGGGAAATAGGCAAAGGGGAAAAGGGAAAGGAAAGAAGGGAAAGGGAAAAAGGAAAAGGAAAAAAAGATATGCGAGCTTTCTTGACTGTGGTCTTTCTCGTCCCATGTAGAAGGTGCAGGAAAGGAAAGCTACACAGGCAATTCACTCCAGTGCCTAAAGCTTTTACAATAGCATGTGGGCCCTTGAGATCATTTTGGAGCCCCCTCTCGCAGACACATTTATGGACTCTCACTTTCCCAAGCTTCACAACAACTTCAGAGTAGAAGCACTGGTTTGAGTATGTGGGTTTCATTTCAGAACAGAGTCCCTGGTTTTCAGGGCTTAAACTTCCTCTCTGCAAGAGAGTAATTTTGGAGGATTTCAGTGTTTCTCTTTTTGTTGGCTTGCTGAATCAAAATGTCCTGAGCAATACTCAAGAGCAGCTGTGTAAAACTGTCCTCAACTTTTCCTTTAGTTGCTGCTTTTCAAGCAATATTTACCTAAGGGAAGGGACACGTTTAAATACATGTTTTGTTCGAACAGGATCCCACTGAAAGACACTGACAATCATCATTAGAGCAAGTTTAGGCCAGTAGGTGCAAAGACATTTTTATCATCAAACATGGCATTGACTGACTCAGTAACTTGCAGACGTCAGTGTGAGATTAATGCTCTAGTTCCAGGTAACCAAGGGAAGTGAGAAACTTTGGCTTCTATTGTTAAAGCAACAAGCACACGGCTGTCTTGCACTGCCTGCTGCCACCCGATGTTGCTGCACGTTCTCCTTAAACTGCTCTTCTCTTAGGACCAGTAGGACTGTTGTTTTCCCAGAGCAATTCTGCTCTCTGCGTAGGCAGCACGGACCAGAGCGGCTGTAGGTGCTCTGTACGACCATGAGCAGAGCATGAGGAGAAGGCACTTTCCCAAAACCAGCCACTGACATCGCCCGTCCTGCAAGCAAGCGTGTTGTGATGCAAGAGATGCCTTGAATGCAAAGCAAAGATGCAGACAAGGGCACAGGTAGTTAAGCTGTGGGATTGTTAGAGATGGCTCAGATTAAGAAGCAGAAACTCCAAAGCATACCAAGTCAAACTAATCCCCAGGCTAGCAATGGCATCCACTCTGTTTTAATGACCAGACTCTACAAATCAAAAGGTAAAGCACTTCTCATTTATCCCATCCAGAGAGCTGTAAATTACTGTGCCAATAAATAAAATTGCAGATGCACAAACGTGGGGGCTTACATCTCAGATGTAACTGCCCCTTACCAACGAAGTTGGTGAAATTGCTGAAAATGTTTGATGAATTATTTATAAATGTACCTCTGGAATCTCATTTTCTGTTATAAACTCCAGACTCTGATTCTTTGATGCTCTCAGGAGAGAAGACCTGTGTATATATGCACTGCACAGCAAGTAACAAAGAAGCAATTGGCAAAAAGGGACAGACAACACCCTTTTACTATTTGTGATAAACCAATGGTTAGTTAATCAACCCCTGTTTGAATGCAGAATTTCTCCTACCTCTCTCTGCAGATTGATATCTGCTCCTTGTAACACCAACTCCCGTACACAGTCTATGTGGCCATAGTAAGATGCTACCATCAGAGCTGTTGTGCCAAGCTGGGAGTAAGGAAAAACAAGTCAGTACCTTCAACAGACACCTCCAGTAATGGATCAGGCTGTCTGGAAGAGACAGCACCTCTTCTGGAAGGCTGAAGGAAGCTTATGATTATTGAAAACTTGCATAATTTAAAACTATCAAGAATGCTTCGAAAATGAGTAATTAGCAAGTATTAAAGCTAAAATATTACGGATTTGCCTGCAGTGCTAAGGCCTGATCATTCAACAAATACGTACAAAATTGCTTCACCTTATAGTCCCAAAAGAAGTACAACAAGAATAAGAAGAATCTCTTTGGTTTATACACAGCATTTTTATCAGAGAATCCCAAAGATCTTTGCGTCATTTCCAGAAGAACAGCCCTAGACACAGGAGCTGAAAGACTTAGCTGAGTCACTTATTTCTGAGTCATAGTCAGGAGTAAGGTCCAGATAATTTGAATACTAATTCCCTATCCAGGTGATGAGAGCAAGCTCACTCTGTGACTCTTCACTTTCTATGAGAGAATTTTCCATACCAGAACTGTGCATTCAGGTTCCCTTAGTACACCACAGGGTCACTGATCAGTGAAACAAGCATGACTTAGGCACGATGTATGTGGTGTATGTACTACAGAGAAACCACACGCATAAGGATGAAACTCATCTTTCTAAAACATTCACACACACCACTTCAGTTTAAAGAGGGAATATGTGACGTTACAAAAAAGAAGCATGCAGCCTTAATTGTATGAAAATACTTTCGTCTAGAAAATGTGTATGCCTGATATATTACTAAGTCAGCATATTTTACAGTGCATTGTAAAAATTCTTGACCAAAGTCAGCCTTCTTTTGATAACAAATGAGCAGTAGTAGACCATATATCTTTATATTGATCTCTATCCTATTTACTTTATGCCCCCATCTGAATGTGCTTCCCTCCCTGTCAGAATCAGTCATAACATAAGCTCCAGAAGTACTGCAGGACAAATAGTTGCTTACAGGGCAAAAATGAAATGAAAATTAAAAGATAGGTTAAAGTCAACGGGCTTAGAAAATCTCCTGCACTTCGAAGGTATTCCAAGTGAGAGAAGCTGTGGAAGGTTCATGTTTCAGGCTGGAAGTGGCACTAATCCTGTATAACACAGGCATGACTCTCAGAAAGTCAGTTCCAATGCCAAACAAAAGGAACTGGGAACTTTTTAACTTTGGTTTTCCCCTGCCCTTTGACGTAGCTTAGTACAATTAAGTATTGCTCCATATGTTGTAGGCAGAATAGCAAGACATACCCGTTATCTGTGTTTTCAACCCATTTCTAATCTCAAAACTTATTTCAACTCATGCCAGTTACAGTAAGGAAATCCCCGCGAAATCTATCTGTCACGTGTCTGGGCTCCTTTTTGCTCAAGCCATTTCTAATCTCAAAACTTATTTCAACCCATGCCAATTACAGTAAGGAAATCCCCATGAAATCTGTCTGTCATGTGTCTGGGCTCCTTTTTGCTTGGCAATCTTACTGTGCCTTCCTGCTGGTGCCAAGTCCAGGAGATACTGGTCTTGAGGAGGAAGAAGTTAGGAAGCCAGCAGCTCTTCTAACTATGAGGAAGTCTGCTAGCTGACAGGTTATCGCTACCTGGGCTCAGTAGAGTCAGCTCTTCACTGCGATCTATTACTACAATGACATTTCCTTGCAAAGAGAAGCCCAAAGTGCTAGGATCTGTGTGTTTAATGTCAGCGCCACAAATAACTGTGTAAGACACATTTTTGAGTGGTGGCAAATTCCTGATGCCTTGCCACTGATGTAAATCATCCTGCTATTTTATCTTGAGTTTCCAACTTGCTTCCTGACAAGAGAAGGTTTTAAATCATCCCTAAGTGCCATAAGACTCTCAGATGTCTTGTGTTATGTCCCTGCCACACCCTTGGTGCAGTGGGCTGTGGAAAGCGATGTAAAATCAGTGCCGTGGCTGTAGGTGCATTGTGTGCATACGCTGTCTTTGCAGTCCACATCTACTCGCCCACTGTTCAGCAGCAGCTGGAGGAGAGCCAGGTTTCCTTTTCTTGCAGCCCAAAATGCAGCATTGGCGAGTGGTGTTTCTTTCTGGTGAGAAAAAAAGGAACAAACACAGAAATAAAACCCTCTGGAAGATGTATTGGACAAACACACACATAAAAATTCTGCATTCAAGCCAGGCATGTTTCAGCTCAGTGTGCTGTTCTTTCAAAACCAGAGCATGGAAGGGAAGATAATTTAATTTCTTCAGGCAATTAAAGACATCGGTCTCCCTGTGCTGCTTCATGTTGTTTCAGGTCTTCCCTTTGTTCACGGCAGCCTATGTCTCTTAGCTTGCTCTGTCATGAGAGACACCAATGCTAGTCCAGATCCCCAGGGAAACATCACAGAAAACAATGTGCTAACTGGTACCTGTATTGCCTGCTTCTACGGTGGGGCTGGGCACAGTCAGAGAGGATGAATCATCCTGCTGACATGTTCTGCTGCAGGACATCCTCCTGGGTTTCAGGTCAACTCTCTGTCATCTCCTTGTGTTCTGCATATAAAGGAATTCTTTTCCCATATAGGAAAAGTATTGCTCCTGCATCTCCCATACTGTTGGGTCTGCCTCCCTCCTGGAATTAACACCCTGTAACTACGGACACATTAAGTATCTCCTGGGAGGAACTAGGAAAAAAGAAAAGGCTTACATCTCGCTGTCTATAGACTTACGGATTCATTTACTAGGTATGCAAGGCAATATGTAAGGCAAATTTGGGAAACTCTTAAATCTAGATAACACAGGCTACTGTTAAAAGAAATTACAAGCAATGTAAATCCTTTGATGCTTTCTTACTCCTAAGAACAGTGCCACAGTGTGACCCCTCCTGGGTGGGAGCAAATTATCTCTGCCCAGCATAGGAAGAGAATAGCAGAAAAGGACACAAACTTTGTTCCCGGCCTCTTTCTCTGATTCATGCAAGCAGCTGCCAAAACGCTGCCCTGACAGGTAAGCGTGGAGGGGAAACAACACTGTGATAGCAGCAATGCTTAACCTAGAGCAGGTTCATGCAGCTTTTAATAAGGCCGAAACCCACCAACAGTTCAGTGAAGGATCACTTCACTGATAGCCGTCTTAAACCAAAACAGTGTCAAAAACACCCGGGGGCCTTGCTCTGCAGTGAATCCTGCCTTTGGGTTAACCTGAAGAAAGTACAGTGTGGATATAAAAGTCAATCATTCTGCTTCAGAAAGTGTAATATACACTTCTCCACGCCTAAATGTCAATGTGCACGTCTAATGTGGTAGCGAATCAGGACTGAATGGTTTTATGGGTCATACTTAAAATGCACACATAGAGCAGAGTTTAAATTGCTTCCTTCACTGACACACAGGCAATAAACCTTCCAGAAACCAGCAGACACAAGATCAATCCTGTGTGAATCTATCCCAGATCCATCACACAGCACTTTCCATGGGTTTAATTTTTAATATTCACAGGTTGGAAAATTGGCAGCTGTTTGAGATGAGAGAAATTTCAATCATTCAATAAATTATAATGTACTTCCTATAAATTGATAGCGATATTTCTGTACCAGCACACACAGGGACAGGAGTCTGAAAAATTTAGCAAGCACAGTAGGCTAAATTCTGATCTTTCTTCTACAGCTAACATATTTCCCCCTGGTGAATCGGTAGATAATGTCAGTCAAAGTAGAGCTAGCAGTTTATACCCTCCTTGCTGGCAAAGCAGTAGTGTGTTCCTATCTTTACCGTTACAACCACTAAAGTTTTATGTAAAAGCAAACAATTGACCTAAAAACACAGGGGCTCATGTTGCCCTTTTTGCTTTGATTTATTAGGCAGATTTATAGAACTGGTAGTTAGGAATATTGTCTTATTGTCTTTATTATTATGATACTCAGTGGAAAGCTATTGCAAAAGAATGATATTTAGACCTTACAGATTGGGAAATCAAATTGCTTACTTTTTATTCTCTCTCTCTGTCCCTTGAAGTTTTAGAAGGCTTTGGGGTATGACAATGTCTCCATATGGGGAAAGGTTTATTTCATTTAATATTATTTCATCCACCCAGGTTCTCACTATGAGGGCACAGCAGCAATGTGACTGTATTTTACTACACCTACCATGCAACAATGCCATTATCAATCATGTGGGCAGGAACCTGAATCCATATTCAGGAACTCTTCACCTGCTTTCATCAGTTTACACAAGGAGAGAACTAAGTTGCCATTGTTACCCTAGTCTGGAAGTAGAAGTCCAAAGTCTTTACCGTTATGAGTCATAAATTCCTACTTCTTTTTTCCTCCTGTAATTCCTGCAGTAGCTCTCCAGCAAAGCTACCCTCATACTTTGAATCAGACCCAAGGAATGGAAGAATTCTCCAGTGCATCAAGGACATGAAATCAGGTCTTTCCCAGTGGTGCTTTTGACCTAGTTTGGAATGATTTCCATGAGTACTTGTAGTTCCTCTCATGACCCTGCATTGTGGGGGATTCCTACTATAAAAGTAGAGTACACAGCACACTCGGACCACCAGCCGTGTAGTGATTAGATAAACAAAAAAAAAAGACAAACACAAATCTGAGTTATTTTACCTACTAAAATGAGTGGAATGTCTAAAATCATTCAGATGGTCTGGGCACCCCACAATGCCAGCCTTAAGGAGTACCGTGGATGCGTTCCTGTGTGGCTGCCCTAGGGGATCCTGCTCTGGCACGGGGCTGGACTAGATGATCTCTAGGTGTCCCTTCCAACCCCCTACATTCTATGATTCTGCTTTCAAACCAAAGATTTATACCTCTGTGCTCAATTGTTTTCAGGTGATATCAGTGATACTGATGTCACTGATAGGCAAAACATAAGGCACTACTTTGGGAGTAGTAATCTCAGTAACTGAATAATTTTTTAGCATCAAATGGGTTTTAAACTGTAGGATGTGACATAAGGCTTAACTGCCATTATTCAGTTATGAACTCAGCCCTGTCTCGTCAGATACTTCTTAGGGAGAAGTAAAGTTGAATTTCAATAATTTTCATATAATTCTTACTATAAAGCTAGTCTGCTCTTAAAGACTCCTTGAAGTAAACAATTGATCTTCTGCATTGACAGTCTGGGAACAGAACATAACAGATGTTTGAAAACATGATTAGCTAATAGCTTTGGTGAAAACAACATTTTTCATTATGTCGTTTGCTCCAGCATCAGCAACTTTCAGGGTACAATTTTCTCCACTTCATCAAGAATTTCTGAAGCATTATTTCAAACGCTGGATGTGCTATTCATTTCAATTGTTTACATGCTTTTGCAAGGGCCCAAAGATGAAAAGCTGGCATTATATTCATGCCATATTGACATCAAGCAAAAATACTTACTAAAAATATCCTAGAGGAAAATATATGTTGTATATGTTATAAATCTGACAAGACTATTTTTATGCAGAAATACAGAAAAAATAAAATGCGATATTCACAGAATAACAAAATGTTAGGGGTTGGAAGGGACCTCAAAAGATCATCTAGTCCAACCCTCCTATCCGTATGTGTCATCTTAGGTATATTGAGGGGTAAAACACCATTTAGATGCTGTGTCAGCAACTCCTGCTCCTTGCCCTACCTTTGACTTGCTCTTTGCAGAGAAGCAGCAGGTCACAGCAGGGTAACAGCTGAAGAAGAAGAGTGAAGCTCTTAAACAATGATCTTGAAAATGAAAGAAAATAGGCAATAGGCAAAGAGAAGAGAACACTAGCCCAACAGCTTGTTCCTTGAATTATCAAATGGAAAGGAGGAATTGAGTAAAAAGTTTAAGAAAAAGAACTGGAAATCAGGATCAAGCATGATCTTTAAGGTCCCTGCCAAACCAAATAATTCTATGATTCTATGATACAACGGAAAATGTTAGTGGGACTTGGGAGAGGACTTTATCAGATAACAGTACCACTTATGTGAAGGATCCTGATAAAAAGAAAGAAAGGTCATTCAAGATATAATTTTAAGTTTAGTTAGGCAAAAGCTGGTAGTAGAAGAGACGATATTCATGTGTATAAACAGTGAGACAGAAGGATAAATGCTACCTCATAGGTAATAGGATAGTAAGACGGAAAACATGAACAAAGAGTGGCAGAGAGAGCAGGAATCCTAGGTAAGTACACTGTCTTCCGAGAGAAAGGAAAAATGCCAAGCAAATAGGCATAGAGAAGAAAGAGAAAGTAGAGGGAGGTGAAGGCTGCAATTCTCCAGAGGGAGAATTAGCCTTGACCAGGAGTACTTGAAGGAATAGAAAGTGAGAAATATGGCACAGTAAAGGAACTGATAGGAGAGAACAGAAAAGAAAACCTGCAGGACAAGGTAAAAAACCGAGAAGGTCAAAAAAGGAGAAGGCACTAAGAAGCTGGCACCACCAGCAACATGGTGCTAGTATCCATTAGGGTGGATGACTGCGAGAAATGAAGGTGGGAGAAACTCAGAGACAGAATGGAGGGACAGAAGACACTAAGAAAATGCAAAAAAAACCCACAGGTGTGAGACCAATGCAGGACCAAAAATGGGATAAGCATAGAGATTTCACCCTCCAGTGCAAGGCTGAGCTGCACTGTGAGCAAAGGTACCCTGCTCCCTGCCACATCAGGGCTTTAACTGCAGGTGGGAACCACCTGCTGCACCACCATCGAACTGAGCGGTGCCACAGCAGCACCAGCATCCTGCGGGGGGAGGCACATTGACAGCAGTGAGAGGCAAGTACAGGGAGAAACCCATCAAATAGAGCATTGGAACAGAAGCAAGATGGGAAAGGGCTGGCACAGAGCTGGTGATCAATAAGAGAAAGGCAAGCACAGCATCCAGAAAGTGCATAGCCAAGGAGGTGCACATCCAGCACAAATATGATCTGTTACCATTAGTATACTGCTGCTTGCTTCCCTCTTTGCCAAGTGGTCTTATTAAACCCTCTCCTCAGGTTAAAAAACTTGTTTCTTTTGAAAATGACGGCTCTTGCATGGGTTTGGATGGAAAAAGTGCAAAAAGTGACAAGAATCACAGACAGAAAAGGGAAAAAAACAGCCTGGCTTCAGTGGCCACCACAGCCTGAAAGGAAGAGCACGGATGAACGCTGCCTCCGAACGATTACACAACCAGCACTAGCAGAGATGATTGGAAAAGTGAACAAGAGGCTCCTGACTGCACCAAACCCCAAAACGCTGAGCCCGGCCACCCTAGAGCCAGCACAAAGCTTCAGGGAGGCTCGCAGTTTATATAACACTAACCGCGCATCCTTTTGGGTATGCCAGCTGCGGAAAGTACCCGCTCCATCAGCTGCCACCGCAGCACCCCCGGGGCACCCCACAGCCCTCGAAGGACGCTTCTGTTTTCTTTCCTTCCACCCTCAAGCACCCCTCGTTTTTCCTAAAGAAAAGAAAAGAAAGAAATCCCTAAATTCGAGACTACAAGGGAGCGTTTCACGGGC
>NW_009700362.1:0-1094 GCF_000703405.1 Apaloderma vittatum | reverse complement strand
TATTATTATTGTTATTATTATTGTTATTATTATTATTACTATTATTATTATTTAAAATTCTTGGTTACTTAATTTCTCCCATCCTTTCTGGTATTAGTACCCTGAAGGATTAAACAACCACAAGCACTAGTGGGTTCATTTCTAGCCCCAAAGTTGGTCTCAGTGATGCTGTTTGAGTAGCGATGACTGAGGATGTCCCCAGGGTGAGCAAAGGACTCTGTAGAAAGGTCTCAGGGTTTGACCATGAGAGGAAACACCTCTCTCAGGGACACGGGCTGGCGCTGGCATACACGGGGCAAGGAGCCTGGTGTGTTTATCGGCAGAAAGTGCTGCAGCCACCAACTTGAGCTGTGTGGCAGAAAGGCTGGCAAGGACCTTGGCTTTCCCAGCTGGGGATGCAGCCGAGGCACTGCCAAGGGGAGCCGTGTGTACCACAATCGTTGCGGATGACTGGTAGCCCACTGAGGACAGCTGGTAGCCCCCAGGCAGTGCTGGGAATGTTAGTTTTGTGCTCATCGTGCTGCGAGGGCACTTGTGTCCAGGGGTGGCATACAAACCACGCTGTTGGTTTTCTGGTGTCACTGGCTTGCCCTGAGATGGGATTACTGAGCTGTTGAAGCTGAGCACCCTCAAACACTTAGGAAGGGCTTTGCAAAGCCAGGTTGAAGCTACCACAGCTGGGTAAGAGCTTCTCTGCTGATCCTTTTTGCCTGAGGAGCACGTTGCCCTGTCTTGTGCCAACCATTGGATGGCCAGAGCTGCACTGGGTCAGCTGAGAAAGAAATACGACAGGAACGATCGATTTTCACTGGAGAGCATGGAAGATGGGATAAATGTGTAATGCAAGCTGCATTTCCCTGGGAGGGGGAACCGCTCGTCACACGAGGTGTGTCCTGTATAGAGCTATCCCTCCCGTGCACAACCTGGGGCTAAGTTTGGAGCCAGCTGCCTGTGAGTGAAGTCACCACAGCTCTCGAGCACGTCCTGATGGAAATGGTTAAAAACGTACGGGCTCTAAGCTTGGGAGGCTGCGGAGCTTTGCGGCACTGATGCTGTGGCGAGGAGAAGTAGCAGCCCTGTCAGGCACCCGCTCC
>NW_009700361.1:0-16756 GCF_000703405.1 Apaloderma vittatum | reverse complement strand
AAGGCTGACTGGTCTGTAGTTCCCCAGGTTGCCTCTGGTTCCTTTTTTAAAGATGGGCGTTATGTTCCCCCTTTTCCAATCTGTGAGAACCTCACCAGACTGCCAGGACCTCTCAAATATGAAGGCTAGTGGCCTGATCAAGCATTACATATTTCATTCTCAATTTTCCTGCTTTATGCTGAAAAAAAATAACCCAATAGTCTGCTTTGCATCGTGATATAAAGTATTTAATGAATTCCAGAAAAGGTTGTAATAAGCTAGATAGCTAGCTAGAATAATATCTATGCTCCACTCTTAAAACTGTAACATCCCATCAGACATTACATATCACACATTTTCATCTTTGTTCTTCATTTCAGCATTCGAAAGCATGCCTCTTTGCAAATAGCTCTTGAAGTTAAAGAGCTGTTCCAGTTTCTCCCCCATGTGTTCAGTCTAGTCATTTACAGAATTACTTTCATTGAAAAATACTGCCATCAAGATAGAAGTTCTTTTTTCTTAAATAAGGCAAACATATCAAACCAAGCCAGGAGCAGTTCTGTGCTATACGCCAGCGTACCTACGTAGATACTTATATCGGTAAAAAGTTTAGTACAAGATCAGATTGTTTTGAGGTCCACAGTAAAGCGGGTATCAAAACTACTGTTGGTTTTCATGATACTGACTTCACTTGAGAGGACAATTTTAATAGTTTCGACATGAAGTTTTGGTTTCAAGTCACACAAATAACAAGCTGTGTCAATTTTAAATTGGAGAATACTCAGCTTCTGTCACCTCTGTCTTCTGACAATACCAAATCTAGAACTTGCTCTAAAGCAAATACCAAAAAACCCCAAAGGAAACCTAGTTTTCCTGGAATAAGATATTCAACTGCCAGGGTACAGTTTGTGCAAAACAGATTGCACTCTACAAACAGAGAAGATAAGAGTCTGTCTTGTGCTTAACAGTGTGCTAACTCTGAAGGTAGGCATTTCTTTGCTCCCTACTTCCACAAAAGTTAGTTGATACAGTGGTAGATAATGGAGTATGCTGCAGTTCTTTTTAATTCAGAAATGACTTCATGATCTAATTATTTCCCCTCTCTTTCCTTCCAGAGGAACTTAGAAACACCATAACTCACAATGACTCCCCTTAAAATACTCAAGTCCCAGCTAACTCCTTACAGAACAGCTAGGAGTTATGAACTCTTAGCTGTAGATCATTTTGGTCTCAGATGCTGAGGCACGAGCAATATAGCACAATGTGTTGCGTTTTTGTTGTTGTCAGTCTTGGAGCAATTTATATTCTCCTAAGGAGAGTCTGGCATCGGACTAACCTGCTCTTTTAGGCCACTCCTTCTGTACATTCAGAGATGCCTGTGGCCACCTGGAGGGAATGCAGCCAGCTGAGGTATCAAGAACAGCCTGACAGCCTTGTCCTTCCGGTCAGTGCAGAGCTCTGCCTGCCTCCTGCTTGCTGGACACCTTTTGTTTATGCCCTACCACAATTAAGGCATCCATATCACTCTCTCTCTGTGCAAACAACATTCATTTGTTTTCTAGAGTTCGCTGCACACCTTTAGAGTTCATATACTTTGGAAAATACAAGCACCTGTCTAATATGAAAAGTGAATGTAAATGTAATTTTTATTACCAAGTTATTCAGATGGAGACATGTGGATACACTTTACAGTTAGCCGTGCTGGCAGCACTGCCTTGCAGAACTAAGACTTTCGTCCTTGAGCTCTTTTCTAAACAAGTACATAACTCTTGCTTGCTAATTATGAAAAGAGACCCTGACCAGCTGAGTACAGCTCATGTTGGGAGTTTGTCTGTGAGAATGGACAGATAAGAGACTTCTCGTACACAAGATGTGCATGGGAGTGAATGGGAGAGTATGATCAAAACAGACCTGGGAAAGTCTGTTCTCCCTGTGTGATAAGAGTGTGACTGGAGGAGTACACGAGCTAATAACAACCCTGGCTGCAGTGTCTGGTCTCTTGTTTGTAACCCACAAATAGTGCTTCTTGCTAAGAAGTATAAATATGCGTGTCTGCCTGCAATAAAGCGAATTCCGTTTTCCACCATCTCAGAGTTCGTGCGTGCTTCTCCACAGAGACATACAAGCAGGTAGTGATATACAAACCAAGAAAGGACCAGAACTTAACACAAAGTCCCATGCTGAACTTAATCTGAAAGGCCAAGTAATATCCAAATATTAAGTTGTCTTATGTGCTCCAGAGCAAGAGGGTGAAGAAAGAAAGGAGGAGAGCACAAACTTGAAGGGAATAACAGGCATAGAAGCTGCAATTTCCTCATCCTTTCCAGCACTACAGACATAGAAAGATTTTATAACAAAACACACAAACAGCTAAATGGTATCCTCTGTCTCCACTCCAGAATGTTTCATATTTAAAGGAATAAACACTCCCACATCCAAACAGTATATATCTGCATCCAATCTCAAGAGCAGCTGCTTTGACTATAAGCTATTTCTACTGCTATATAGCATTTCTTGCACTAGCAAGAGCTTACAGTAGAAGCTAAAACAAGCCAAAAAGGCTGAAAAACTTAAGTTGAATTCCATATATGTTACACCCTAGATAAGAAGAGCACATACGGTTTGCACCACCATGCATCATGCTAAATGCTAACTTTTTCATCAACGTATGTATCTCAGAATGGAAAAATTCAAACACACAGTGGATCTTCCTCTCCTATAACTTGTCAGTATTAGAACTGGGAAAGGTTCTGAGGCAGTTTTAAGAATCACAGAACCCAGCCAAGTCCATCATTCACTATTTTCATCTAATAGGCCATGCTATTGCTTTTCCCTAATTCTTTCTACCAAAAACCACATTAGGTGATATAAAGTGCAAGCTGTTCACCTTCTCCATTTGAAGCACAGAAGCTGGAAGTTGAAGACAGGAGGGGAGAGACTACACTTCGAACTTACAAAAAAGCCATCATAAAAAGCAAGTAAATAACATTTAATACTGAAATAAGAACTTAACATAACATTTAATTTCTTGAATATTTTATAATTTAGCACAATAGAGTCTTGAAGGAAGGTCAAACTTGGCATCAAGAGTGCCCAAGGAAACCCAAAGTTTGAAGTTTTGTGTACATAACACAGTGTTTTGGGCCTAGGTGCCTAGGCTTTAAAGTATTAATTTATGCTGTGGAACCTAACTTCCATGCCAACAAAAGAGCTAAGGCTGCGTCTTCTCATGGACAGAGAAGAGTTTATGTTTTGGTCAATCCTCCTTTACTACCCCCTCCTCCCCTTCTCCTGAGTCGCATAGAACTCTTCTCTAGCTGAAAATAAAACCCAAGTTTATATACTGAAGCAAAACATGATTGTGTTCCAGCCAGCGAGGTTGTTTGACATTTTTCAAAGCTCTCCTTCCCAGCTCCAAGTGTCCCTGAGCTGCTGAGGCAGGTCCCAAAGGTCAAGTAATCTCAAAAAAGAAACCTTGAGCATTTCCCTAAGTCCCAGTTTAAAGTTTTTAGCTGATCCGATAAAGATATGTTTTGTAGTTTAAGAGTAAAAAGCAAAGAGCTCACATGAATTGCATCTATAGAGAGGTCAAGGCTTCTGGCAGAATACCGCGTCTTGTGATAATAAAATCATTGTTGGTATTGTTTCTTTTTTAAAGAAACGATTATTTGTTATTACTGATAGTTCTCTAAAAGCATGCATCAGCTGGCCTACAGCTGGCCTTCCCTTGTTTTAGTACAGCTTTATAGTTACCAGCATAGAACCTGTAGACATCATCCTACTACTCAGGAATAGCAGCTCAGAAAAATATTAGTGTACCACATACAGAACAGAAGCATGCAGCCTGCCAGATTCTACACAGTAAGAACATCTCACTCTTCAAGACCTTTTTAACAGGTTTTGTTGAGCTGATAGCCAATTATCACATAAGAATTTTATAAACAACCCTGAAATTCCCCTTAGGTTGATATATTAAAGCCAGCCAGAACAGAGCACAGCCTTCTTACTCTAAGAAGCACTGTTTTTTCTTTCGAAAGGACGGCTATCACCTTACATATAGCCATAAACCAACACCTCGTTATTTTTAGGACCTCTCCCGCAATGTATCACACAAACATTAGTTGTAGAGACAAGCCATAAACCACCGACTTACAGCTACTACCATAACCACCCAGCTTTGCTAGCCTTCAGTAATTCAAAACTGAATGACCATCCTGAGAGCAGATCAGACAAGACATCTTTTTACCTTAGTTTGATGGAAAGGCAGTACTCCTCTTACCCCTTAGGTGGGGAGGAGTAAGGTACTCAGATAAATCTTTATACTCTACTCAGCCCTCATTTTGCTCTCTAGCGCTACATCAGCCACACACCTGCAGCCCTAACTAAAGCCTGCCCTATCAGTGGTTCTCACTGGGAAGTTATCAGTAGAAAGCAGGAACAGCTGCTAAGGGCTCAAACACACCAGAGGTTATTTATGCCAGACCTACTCACTAATCAATCAATAGAACGAGGTGGAGGGATGCTAAGAGATTCTACTTAGATCAATTTTGGTTTGATTTTCTTATCTTAGCTTTGAAGTCTTTAGTTTAAGATAATAGAAATGCTTATGTTTTATCGATTATCCTGGCTCATACTGTATTATGGCCTAAAAGTAATGCGTAAATAGTGTGTTTAGTTAAGGGCTGTACAGTATTCACACCTTCCTTTGCTCTCCAGATCCATTACTTAAACTAGTAAATTAGTAAATGCATAGTAGCATAAAAGCATGCGCCAGGTTGCTTCCTAATAAATTTGGTTTGTTGTCATTAAAACTATGAAGACTTGGAATTTAGCCAGCTTGTTTTGAATTTTGGCTGTTGACTAAGGGTTTTTTTTCTCTTAGTACATATGAAAACTTCATCCTCACCATGCTGTAGTACGAGGTAGCTCTGCAAAATCAGATTTATATTTAATATGTTGTTCCATTAAGATCCACGTCTCAGCGTGGGACCAAAGCCTGCTTGGATTCTTAACATGCAAGTGAGTAATCTGCATACCTTTTCTCTTTTTTTCATCTTTTTTTTTTTTCCAGCAAGATGTGCTGGTCACTGGACCATCTTGGATGATTTTGCCTTTCTGGGAAAAGCATGAAGTACTTGTATTGGATCTACAATATCTAGGTAGATCCAGCATGTATTCTGACTTAAGAAGCTCAGTCTGCTAGGAGCATATGGATGAAGTCAGGGGAAGCAGCAAAGAGCTGCTTCCTCTGACACTTCTTCTGAGCTGGAAGTAGGTAATAGAAAGTTTATTCTTTACAGGTGACAGGAAGGAGATATTTTTACTGGGATGGAAGAAATTCCTGCATTTTAAACAGAGCTTGATCAATAAAGCAAAGCAAGGAATGGGAGTGTAATCCTCTATAGGTAGGTCCAAGTTTTGCTAAGCTGAGTGATTTTCTCACTAGAAGACTGCTACTGGGGAGTGTGAGGTTTTGTTACCATTGATGGGATTGGGCAGTGAGATGGGAAGGGTGCTGGCAAAAGTCTCAGTGTTGGCAAAAGAAAAGAAAAGCTGCTGTCCTTTAGGCACGCTTGTTTGCTGTCTTATTCTGCTTTCTCCCATTAACTTCTAGATTGTAATTACTTAATGCTCCTTTGAATCTGTTTTTGCCATGTAAAAAATTAAGTTGGCTGGGTATGTTTTGAGTGGGGAAACAGTATGTTTTAAATTTTTAGTGGCTTGGTTTGTAATCACTTAGAAAAATGAGTTTTAAAGAAAGGTAGAATACTGCCTTTGTGTATCTGATGTTAAAATAGGCTGAAAAATATGTATGGCAATTTTTTTAAAATTAATTTAAATATAGTGTAGAAAAAAAAGACTTTAAAAATATTGCAGTATTCCTTGCTGGCTCTGCAGTTGCAGCACTTGCTCCAAGTTCTGATTCTGGCAGTCTGTGACCAATAGAGAGGTAGTTGCTAACGATACTTCTGACCATTCTCCCAAAGGTGATAAATGGCTCCAGAGGAGAGGAGGACAACAGAAGACTGGAAAAAGGTGGTCACCTCTACACTTTTGTCCTCACCCAGGATCTGTGACTTCCAAAAGTGTCCTAGTGCTATCCACTTACATGAGTGATTACAATGACATTCCTGAAGTGCTTCAGAAAATTAATTATTAGAAGTCTCATAGGATAGCTGAGATGCAGTGGTATTTCAATGACAGACTTCTTTGTGGTTTTCTCTTCCTGCAGTGGATTAGACTGCTTCTTTCTGAAGATACCATATTTGGTATAGACTTTAAATCACTTCTGTCTGGGAAACTCTAAGACAATGTCCAAGCTATTAGTCTGAGACTCCATAAATGTGGTGAGTATCATGGAATTAGGTTGTTGCCTCTGGATTTGGTGATATATTTGAAATTATCTGTTTAGAATGTCAGAATGTTAAAGCAAGTATTATTGATCATTCTTAAATGTCTACAAAGGTAGAAAATACATTGTGAGTGACCTACTGAGCAAAAACATTTGAAGGTCCTGTGGGTAGAAAGTAAATTTTTAAATCCTTGCTAAGGAGATGTGACATAGTGAAGTATCTGTTTCTTGTCATCTTTAAATGACATATGGTACCTTGCTACAGGGTATGCTTTTCAGTTGCTAGAGATCATGTTAGCTGAAATTTGCAAGGTGGTTCACATTCTGGTGAAAATTTCCCTTACAGATAGCCATTTATTCCTGAATCATGATGAACTCTTTCTGATTATAAGCATCCATGTAAAAAATTGTCTAGTTCTGATAAACGATGCCAGTTGTTCCTAGGCCAGTAGCAAGAGGCTGAGCAAAATTATAAATGTGTTTTCTGCTTGATGCAGCTTTAATACTGAATATGCAGCCAACATACTGGGAAGGAAAGATCCCTGGTTGGAGGAGGAAGAAAAAGGAAAAAGGTGTCTGGAAATCAATCTTTGTGGATAAAGGACAGTGATTATAGTCATTATCTGGATAAAATTTTCATATAAAAAAGTTTAGTTTGATTTAGAAACATAGAGGTTATTGTGGTTCTTCAACATAAAACAATGATCTATAACATTGGAGTCTTTGTTATAAGGAAGGTAATGTGTTTGAGTCAGAAGTAAGTTCTTAAAAGTCTTTCCTATTCTTTCTAGTAACATTAAAATACTAAATCGAAAAAGGAAACAGGAAGCTGTATTTTCATGGATGTGTATACTAAAATCCCCCTCTGTTATCTCTTGCTTACAATGTGAGATGATATCATGGTCTATCGTCTTCGTATCTATTGTAGTTTTCCTAAAATGTTTGGGTACTTCCCTGGAGACAGTGCACCAGCGAGAGTGCTGACATAGTCATTTCTGAAGCAGTTCTCCAGCACCCACCTAGATCTGTTCTGAATGGAATTTCGTGACATGGTATCTAAGCTACTGTGACTTTACTTCCTATTATTAGTTTAAAAACAACCCTCAAGGTGCTCCTGCACATATTACTGTGTTTCAGCAATATTGTCTCTGTGTTTCGAACTGAACATTGGAAAAAGGCAAACATTTTGCAGAACACAGCCCGTACAGATAAGATCTTAGGGGGAAATGGGGATATGTGAGGCAAGATCATTTATAAATAAGATTCCTGACACTTTTTTTTTTTCCTTTTCCCATGCCTCACACTTACTTTTTAGCACTTTCTAGGTTTAATCATGTATGGAGGGCACTATCCTAGATAGCATGTTAATTTTTTTCTCCCAATGCGCACTTAAAGCACTGTTTCACACCGTGAATGCTGGATGACAGCACACATAACTGTGGAAGTAACAAACATTCTGTTAAAGAGTAACAGGGACTGAAGCTCCCCACAAACAAAATGTGATTACAGGATTCAGCTCTGCACCACAGCAAACCATAGAAATTGAAGTTGCTGGCTACTACTTTAATTTAAAGCCGATTTGGCTCTCAGATACCACTGTAAATTTGGAATAACTTTACTAACTTCAACAGAATTGCCTTAGGTTTCCATCAGTGTAAATGACAGCAAAGTGTCACTCTGCTATTCATTTAATTTGTATCATTTTGCCACTTACTTACAATTACATTCATCTGAAACTCTGTGGCAGAGTACCCATGAAAGTTGTCTAGGCAAGTCTTTGGCATATCAAGGAAATTACAGTGAAAAAATCCACCCATCCCAGAAAGGTGCACTGTTCCTGCTTACCGCTGTCTTTCTCACCCACGACAGTGGTCTCGCTTGAGAAAGCTCACACTTCGTTAACATAGCCTTTGGCTAGTGTCCAGCCAGGGGAACGCTGCAGAGTGGTCCCTGGTTGGGGCTGTGTTACATCATAAACTGAGAACGGAACCTTATAGAATGCCGGGGGTTGGAAGGCACCTCCAAGCCCCTGCCAGAGCAGGATACCTAGGCCAGGCAACACAGGAATGCGTCCAGTCAGGTTTTGAAAGTCTCCAGAGGAGGAGACTTCACAACCTCCCTGGGCAGCCTGTGCCAGGGCTCTGTCACCCTCACAGTAAAGAAATTTATCTGGGCACCACCGAGAAGAGACTGTCTACGTCCTTTTGAAACCCACACCTTAGATATCGATATATGTTAGCAAGGGAGGTGGCAAACACTTATTTCTCTCCCTGAAAATTAATTTCTAAACTCTTTCATTACAGTTGAATCCATTATTTCTGACATTTGGCCAGTGAGATGCTCCCTGTACCCCTGCTGCTGTGATCCTGGTCTCTACCAGGCTGCAGATGAGCAGTCTCCTCTGCCTTGCTCTCACTTCTGGTACTTCATCTTTCCACCCGAAACCACTGTGTCCCTACAGCTGCTTTGCTCCCACCTAGTCATAAACCAGGTATCTAATTCCTGTTATGTAAAATATGTTAAAACACATAATTTATAGTAGTTCAGACAGAATCCCTGGCAGTAATTTTCAAGTGCTGCTATAGAGTGGCAGTGCTGTCAGCGTGTGATTGACTAGAGAATTCTAGTGTCACTTTTCATGTGTATGAAAAGGTTTAGGTGCTCCCTGCACTGCCAACCTCCTAACTATGCTATGTGAGAAACAAAAGGTGGAAAAGATGCATCTGCAGCCTTACCTGCATACAAAACTGATTTTACTGAAGTAATGTTCTTATTCTAGTTCAAGTCCCTAAGGAAACAGTCTTGTTCTGATTTGGTAATGGTTTATTTCAGCATAATTTGAATTTTTAAGCCCTCTTCAATGGTGCCTTTGTGCAAGCTGCGTTGACGCTGTATTGCAGCTGGCTAGGAGGATGTGCATGTTATGAATTACTGTGCTTTGACTGAGACCTAAGAATTTTTGAACTGCTCTAACACAGTTGCAAGCTATTATGTTCATACCCTTCATGATCTAAGCTAACCCAAAGCAATCTGACTAAAATGAATTTCAACACAATGGTTTGCATTAATAAAATTGTCTCAAAGTTATGGCTGAAATGCAAAACTTGAGGTGATGATTGCAGAGCTATATCCCCCAGCTATGTGCCTGATCCCTCTGTGAGAGATTATTACTTTCACAGAAAAACTGCATGAAATGTATACTTCTGTAAGCTCTCATCCTTTCCAATCCCAGATCATTCGCCAGGCACCACTTGGAGATCCTTAATAAAATACCTTGCTATGTGTTTCCTGATTGTGTCCAGTGTTTTACACTGTTGCAATCTTCTGCCAGTAGATGTCAGCTCAGAACTGGTGAAAGTTTATTCTATTTGTTTCATGGTAATTAAAATTAGTGATTCTGTGGCTTTGGCCTTGACTTTTAATATCAGATTGCTTGTTTAGTACATTGGAAAGCATGATGTCACTATTTAGATATGGCGAGTGTGACATTTGCACACTCTGTGACATTTGTAAAGAGAGAGACAACTCAGATTGAATAAATGTGTGATCAAAGAAAGAAAGTAATTTATTCTGTTAATTATTGAACTTTAAGGAAAGATTTTTCAAGATCAGATTCGAGTTCCAGGTTAATGTACTTCTAATAAACCTGAGCTAATAAACTTGAGCAAAGGAACTGCTGTGGTGTAGAGGGCAGCAGTAGTTTGTGGGAACCTCTATGCTGGAATTACTGGAGCATTCAGAGGAGTCTCTGCCCTGATGAACTAGTTATCCCTGTGAGATGATGTGAGGTGGGGGTATGCTTTGTCTGTACTTCTTTGTTTGGATGTTGATTTTTATTTCTTTTCTTAGAATTATAGGACTATTTTTAGCTCGTATATGTTGCTGAAACATCATCTGAGAGCAAAAAATTTGACCATTGATGTTTTGATTAGTGTGGAACTGTACATACAATGACACGCTGGAACAGGAAAAGGTTTATTGCTCTATACACTGTGGAGACAGGTGCCATAGCGCTGCCTCTGCTTGCTTTATGGCATCTGTTCTGCAGGCAGAGAGAAAGACTTAGTGCCATGCTCCTGGGACATTCTTGCTTCAGTGTGTTTTGTGAGCAAGCACGCATGGGACAGTCTGCCTTGTGTTCAGAAGTTCCTGCTTCAGGGATGGAAGCATGCTGTTAGTATATCCCCACACTTTCCATGCTACTGTAACTATTGAGCCAGCAGTGTGCCCGGGTGGCCAAGAAGGACAACGGCATCCTGACCTCTATCAGGAATGGTGTTGACACCAGGAGCAGGGAGGTGATCATTGCCTTGAGTGCTGCGTCCAGTGTTGAGCCCCTCACAACAAGAGGGAAATTGAGGTGCTGGAAAGGGTACAGGGGTGGGCTACCAAGCTAGTAAAGGATTTGGAGCATGTGTCGTAGGAGGAACAGCTGAGGGATGTGGGGCTGTTTAGCCTGGAGGAGACTGAGGGGAGACCTTATCAATCTCTACAACTACCTGAAGGGAGGTTGAAGCAAGGTGGGGGTTGGTCTGTTCTCCCTAGTGGCGAGGGATAGGACAAGGAGAAATGGCCTCAAGTTGCACCAGGGGAGGTTCAGGTTGGATATTAGGAAGAATTTCTTTACTGAAAGGGTTGTCAGGCACTGGAACAGCCTGCCCAGGGAGGCGGTTGAGTCACCATCCCTGGAGATGTTGATGTTGCATTGAGGGACATGGTTTAGTGGTGTTGATAGGGCCAGGACAACAGTTGGACTTGAACATCTTGAAGGTCTCTTCCAACTGAAACTGTTCTATGATTCTATGGTTCTATGATTCTATGATTCTATTCAATTAAAGCCAAACCATTTTAAGCCTCCTATCTGCTCATTTATATACAGAGAAAATAACTCATGTCCAGTGTGAATTGAAATGGTCTCTATGTTTATGTGCTCAAAAACATCTGCAATAGTTATAGTGAATTTATGTGAGTCAAAAGCAAGATTATTGAAGGTCAGTCTCATCGGTAATAGCTATCTGAAGCACTCTTCCACCTTTTGGCTATCCCCAGACTTGTGCAGCTCCTATAACTGCCTGTATGAAGTGGCTTGAATCTGAGCCTGGAAGCTGATGCTTCAGAGCAGTGGTGCTGAAAAGGAAGCTGGTAGAGAAGCTGCTATGAAGCTGTGTATGCAGGCTCTAAGTTCTGCTCCTAAGTCTCTGTCCTTCTGCAAGGAACCTGCCCTGCCGTTTCTGCCTGTGCATTCTGCATCCACTTCTGTGGAAAACTTATCCAAGGCCAGCTTGGCTTTCCTCCATTGTTGAACACTCCTCCCTCTGTGCGTGTCAGCAGCAGCTCTCGCTATTAGTGTCTATGGGCACATTGTGTTAAGAACAGATTAATAATATTAGAATTTGGCCTGGGAGATCCTCTCTTACCAGTGCGGGTTCTAGCTTTGTTCTGGGCCAGAGAAGTCCCAGAGAGTGTAACAGTTGCTAAAATACCGTAATGGAAAAAAGAGCTAATATTTGAGGCCAGTGGGAATATTCCACGTCTCTGAGCCAAGAAGCCTGTGAAGAGGGCAGTATATCAGCAAATGGAGAGGCTTAGTAAGTGACCAGCTCAGTCCTCAGGAGTTTGCCCTGTCCAGTAACCTGGTAGACTGTTACTGCTCTTGCCTGAGTAAATAATTCTGGCGAGCATTGTTTGTTAGGGAGGAGAAATGATAACACAATGCTGCACTGGGATGCAGATGGTTGCTGTCAGAAGAATGGCTTCTCCCCCTTCATCCTCTTACCTCAGCTATGTTCTGCAAATAAGCGAGGAAGGATAAGTGGCGTGGAGGTACAGCTGTACGCACCTCTGTTTTTGCGACAGTAACAGTCCTTCTCTAGTTGGAAATTTTTATTCCTGTATCGGTGTGGCGATATGTGGCTTCTGCATGGGGTGTGGTGTCCATAGTGTGGGAATGAGGAACTGTCCCAACTTCTGCATGTCTTTGGCCACTGCCCAAAACTGAGCAGGTGACAGAGGGGCAGCTTTGAAGGTGGCAAAGAAGAACAGACTGCTTGGGTTGAGACTGCAGCCTGTGTGCTGGTACCTCTGACCCAGCTCCGAGGGAGGAAATGGCTTTAGCTGGAAGGCGCAGGGCAGTGCATGGAGAGGCACGTTTCTGGCAGTGAGAGAGATGGGGCCGAATTCTAGACTCTGGTACTCGTGGACAATGAATAATGAGCAGAGAGAAGGGAAGAGGGTTTTGGCACAACCATTCTTTTAACTGATGCTAAATTGAATGTTTATTCAATAACATGATATAATAATATTTAAATAAACGCGGAGGACTAACCTCTCCACTGGGTACGTGCAGAAGCTTCTGCATCTGATTCTCTGAATCCTGCACTTGGTTCTCCAGTACAGAATTGCACTGTGCACATACAGGAGGGTCAAAATATATTAAAATAGTCTTTTAAAACAGAGAATAAAATGTTGAGACTTTGTCAGGGAGAAAGAAGCTGAAGGCAAATTGTTGATGAGAAAACTGTCTCTTTTGGTTGGGGTTTTGGTTTTTTGGAGGGGGTAGATGGCTGGCTGGAGTATGTGTAAGACTGTGACAGCAGAGCTTATTTATCTAACTTGTGGTTGTTATTTAGTTTTCTGAATTTCTAAACCTCTGTTGCAACATTTAGAATTCTTATTTTCACATGACACTACATTTTGTGTAATGCATTTGGCTGTGGCGCATGTGCAAGGGTTACAGAAAAGGCACTATATGCACATTATTGTTGTACCTTTATATTTATCTATGTGCCAAGATTAATCCAAGATGTGGTAATGTTTTGCCTTAGAGCAATTGTACCAATGAACCTTAACCTTGATTCTAAGAGACTTACTCTCTGTTCCTATGGCAGTTTGTTTATTCTTCACTTCAGGGCCTCTTTTGAGCTAAAACAGCCATTAAGAGCAAATCATTCTGGACAGCTTTTCTGCCTCTGAGTAACAAAAAACTGTGCAACTTATTTTCATTTCTTCCTATACCTTTTCCAGGTGATTCCTGAAAATGTAAATCCACTCTGGTAGCCATCTCGCACTGGAATATTCCAAATCTGGAGAAATGATGCAACTCATTAACAGTGTGACCTTTCAGCATTCTTTTTTTTGTAAAAAATGCTGCATGCAGGGGGCAAATGCCACTGTACTCTCTGTACTTATCATTGTGAATACGTCTACAATGTCTATATTGGAGGAAAAAATTACATTCACTACTTTGTGTAGGTTCTTGTGTCTGAGTAGCAGTTAAAATTATAGCCATATTGTGAAAGAGCATTACTTGTTGAGAGTTTAGTCCTAAGAGATCTAAACTCCTGTAATTCAGAGGAAGGTGTAAATGCTCTATGATTCTTCCAAGTATTTGATTAATCCAGTTAATCAACTTTAAAAATATTGAAAATTATTTAACAGGATCTATAATCTCAAAAAGTGATAGAATATATCCCTATAGTAAGCAGGAAATTTTATTTTTTCAAACTTTGTTATAAACAAATAAATTATGAGTGAAAGGGTAAAAGAACAAAAATGAAAAAGGATTGTTTGCCTGTAGTACAGAGGAGATATCGAGGGGAAAATGGAGCACACTTCAGCTGCTGTTAAAGTTAGTAAGATCTGGATCAAACCTAGGATTTCTTACAGCTCTCATGAGACAACACAGCTCTTGACTTCACTAATCAAGCATTAAAACTGAATAATTATAGACTGTATCTTTCTATTTACTAAAGGAGGAATAACTTCTGGCTAGATTTAACATGGTAGAACTTGCTTTATTAAACCTTTTTTAATTAACCAATTACCTTGTATTATTTCAGATCTTGCTATGCTGTTTCTTCTTATAGGAGAACTACTGAAACAGAGACAAAGATAAGTTTAGGAATATAAAGCTATTTATTTTAGACTTATAACTAAAATGAAAAGAAGTTAATCAGAGATGAAGGTATCAATCTTTATCAAGCTAAAATTTCAGGCTGAGAGTTCAAATAGGTTTATAGTCGAATGATAAATCATTTACTGCTCTTTTAAAATCATATTTTGTTGAACTGCAGATGCAACATAATTTACAAATTCCTGGAAATTAGACAGAATTTTTTGTTTGGTTGCTTGCATTTTCACTGATATTTTTCTTTCTTTGTTGCTGCCACAGAACAGAGACAGCAGTTATTCCTGCAGTATGGCAAGTATTCTTCCTTTCTGTTTGAGTAATCCTAGCAGAACTGAAACATTGCACTGCTTAGAATGAAGAAAAATTATCATACATGTATAGACCCATATGTATAATGTTTTTTATAATTACAGATTTTTTGTATTATTAACTGTAATTGAGGTTTCTATCTTGTCCCCTCTATTTCTACTTATTAGAAATTACAATCTAGGAAAATATGAGCAAGTGAAAATCTGATTCGGTGTTTCATGTCACATCTCATTAATTTTAAAGCTGTGTAACTGTAAACTCCGCAGTAATAATTCTGAACAAATTTATTTATAGGCAGTCAATAGACTGAGGAGTCTTACAGGATACTTAAGATATAATGTGAACACTTTGTACTACATGCGTTAATGGTAGATTTTGAGAAGTGTTAAGTGTTGATGGATGTGATGAACAGAGCTGGGAATAAGCTTCATTACAGCCGAAGCAGCTTGTAAAAATGTGAAGATTATGACAGTTTAGAGAAGATAAAACCAAGGAATTCTTGCAGAATAAGCACCTGTTCATCAGCTATGCTACTAAGAAAAATGAAACAGAGGAATCTCAAACTGTTTTTCTGTGCAAAATCTGAATGTGTTTAGGTATTATTGTCTTGTAGTGAGGATCTGAGGACCTAAGCAGATTTTCCAGCGTGACAAATTCTTGTCTTGTCTGTGCAATTTTACACAAAAGATGTAAATCTTTCAGGTGGTGCTCAGTTATCTGTAGTTTTCTGCAAAATTATATAGGAACATAAATAATTCTGTTAGCTCATGAAATATGAATAAAGGCCTATTCAGTACTTTGGTTTTTTGAGGCTCATGGGGAACCTAAATTGAATGGTGTTGCTGGAGCACATTTGAAGAGATACTCTGTAAAATTTTTAACATCTCATGTGCGTTTCCATTAGTATGAAATAGTTTTTCAATTCTTTCACTGTTTTTTATGATTAAAAATTTCGTCAAATGTCAGTCCTCAGTTGTGCAAATTTTCCGACAAGGGCTGCTGGACTTGTCCTAAAATGATTAACCTCAGCCTTGGAAATATTTCACACTTCTGCTTTGCTGCTTCTTGTTATTACAGAAGAAAACAGTCCTCTGCTGGGCAAAGTGTTTTGCCCCTAAGTAAAATTCTAGAGATATTGTTATTTGTCTGTTTTGACATCTGTGAGCACAGAAAGCCCAGTGCTGCTGCTTGCGAGGCATCCTCGGTTCCTTGTGTCTCCATCTCTCACAAGGGGCCTTCCCTGCATCATGTCATTGTGTCCTGTCAATACAACAGAGTATCTGTCACATATGTTAAAGACTCCTGCTGCTGCAACATCCTTCTCGCTCCAAATTACAGGAGGCTAAAGCAAGATTAGTTTGGTCAAAAAAACCCCAAACAATGTGATAAAAACACAGAAAAGCTTTTAAACTGAGAGAGATGAGAAACTCCGGTTAAGAAAATTATATACCCTAGATGAGTAAACTGTGCCGTGATGCATCTAGTCTTTTACAAAGTAATAGCAAATGTTGATAAGTTAGAGCAGGAAAATGAAACTGAAATGTTTTGCCTGCAAAATTGAAAGGAAGTTTTTTCATGCAATATGCATTTTCCTTGGTCAAATAATTATTTCAGGATACTGTTTGATACCTAGAGTTTAACGAGATCTAGAAAAGGAGTTGACAATGAAAAAACCCTAATAAACCAAAACTGAAACAGAAGCTTACCCAGATTTGACATATTGTTAAGTAAAGAATTAAGTATTTATTAAAGAGATGAATTCTCATGCTACTGATTCATGGGGCCTAGAAGAATCTTTACCTGAGGCAGATGTGACCTAACTGCCTCTTGCAAAACTCCTTGAAGTTTTATGAAACAGCTGTGGCCAAGGACAAAGCTCTGTGCTGGCTGAACCACAGGCCTGATCCAGCACAACAGTTGCTGCACCTCCACTTCTTTGGCAGTAACTCCCCCGGATGCAGAATAAGGTCATCACAGGATGCTGACACCTACTTGTTTTAGAGGGTATTGGTGTGTGTGTGCAAGGCGGGCAGTTTCTCAGGTCGTACCAAGTAATACCAGTCTAGCTCAACCTCTTCCATTGCTTTAGCTTGTTGAAACGTGAAGTTTTAAAAGCTGCTACTGCAGCTTTGAAGACATAAACGTAGCTTGAGTACGTCAGGTGCACAGGCTGTGCAGGCTCACAGAATCACAGAATGTCAGGGGTT
>NW_009700360.1:19170-23631 GCF_000703405.1 Apaloderma vittatum | reverse complement strand
TGTCGCAGGGGACACCTGCTCCCTTCATGGGCTGAGAACGAGGTGATGCTGTGCTGCTGTCATGGCCGGGTCCTGAACCGAGCCTGTTTACGGGCTTTTATGATGCTGATTCGGGTGTTACATGCACATGGTAGGCAGAAACGTCTCCTCTGCCGTTGTTCTGCTCCTCAAGGGATAGATGCGCTGCATTAAACTTCTGCGTTTAATCATTAATGTGTGGTTTGGTAGTCAGGGCTTGCTAATTGAGGAATCTTCTCTAAAACTATTATTGATGCTTCGTGCTGAGGAGCAGCGCTCCTGTGGTGCTTTTCCCCGCGGGATGCTGTGCTGCGAGCCTCCCGCCTCTCTCGGCGCGGGGTTGAGCTGCCGAGACGGAAGCCAAGCTTTGGCAGGTGGCTGGTGCTGGAGGTGGCTCAGTGTTGGAAACTTCTTCGCCAGAGTGCTGAGGAGCGAAGTTTTCGATGACACGTCTCCGGGATGTCGGATGCCCGTGCTTCCAGTGGGCTGGTCGGTGTTTTGAGGGGTGATGTTTTAGTCGCTGCCTGTGGGTGGGAGGAAACGCAGGTCACCGAGGAGAGGCTGATGGGTGCTGGCTGGCAGCGTTCCTCTGCCTTCTAAAGTTTCTGTCACTGCTAATAATGCCAAGTCTGCGATGAGAGATAATGTCTCAGGCCTGACTGTGAAGGAGAGGGGGGAAAGGAGTGCCCTGTCCCAGTGTATGCAGGCCCTGGGACCTTTTGGGCTGGAACGCCGGTGCTTTGGGCACTCCCCTGTAAACAGGGATGTGAGACAGAGGTGGGGCGTTACCGGAAACTGCTAATTGAAATATTCCTAAATGAGCGTAATCATATAGTGATGTGTAGCCTTAAGGGGTTTGCATAGTGTAGATTTTCCCCTCGTATTTGTGCCCGTAGGAGACCTCGGTGTTGAGCTGTATAAATTCGTAAAGAGACCGTCTGGCGTTGCCACAGGCAGGGACTGTGGGTCTTGCTGCTTGATCTCTCCCTCAATGCTTGGTGTCCCGCACACACCAGGATGTTTCAGCAACGCTTTACCAGCTTTTAAAGGAATTATTAAAGTGTCTGAATACTTTGGTTTGAATTTCTGGGCAGGTGCAGTGTTTGGTTAAGACAATTCCTTTGTTTGGCTCATGAAAAACACGGCACTGTCTCATATTTTGCCAAATCTGGGACAGTCATTCAGCAGAGTAAAGAGGGGTTTTGTGGTTATTTCCTCCATGAGAAGAATAAAAAGAGGAAAGAAACTTCAGAGCAGTTAGTGTTGCCTCTTGTACCACCTTGTTTTCAAAAGAAGGAAGTTTGAAATCTGACTTTGTAGTTTTCGCATGTCTCAATCATTCTCATTTCTCAAGCTAAAATTAAAAAAAGTTTATGTGCTCAACTCTGCCGATTTCTGTGATTGAATCTGTATTGCATGGTTTCCTTTGGTGGCTGAAGTTAAAGATAGTGACATCTCCAAAGAGAAGCGTTCCCACGAGCTTCCCCTGTGTGAAACGAGCAGACATCCACACAGCTGGACAGATGTGGAGGAAGTGAGTGGGCTCCGTGGGCAAGGCTGTCATGGACGGAAGGCAGGAGGAATGTCCCGCTGAGATTAATTGTCCCGCGCCAGAGGACAGCGTGGCTTTGCTCTGTCTCTCCTTGTGAGGAGGTTCCAAGGTGGAGAGGAGGATGTGATAGTACCAAAGAGCAGTAGTCTTTTTTTTTGGGGGGGGGGAACAAGAGTAGCTGTTGTCTCGCAGACAGATGAGTGTGGCCTTAGAAAGGGCAGAAGGAGCAGTACGAGTCTAGACAGGAAACACTTACAGCATAGGTCGGGATTTCAGCGAGAGGGAGGTAAGAATTTTCTAGGAAATATTGCTGTAGAAGAGCTCAATATCCTCATTAATATCCAACACCCCACTAAAACACTAAAAGATCAGTTACATTCACTGTTCTTGGCAGCTTTAACGTTGAACAAGTATTCCAGGTGAGCAATAAATCAAGTACACGAATTTGTTTCTCTTTCCGTGGTAGCTGGTCAGCTTTTCCTACCTTCTAAAAGGGCACCGTGACCCAAGGAGAGCCACTTGTCTGAAGAATTGGAGCAAGGGAGGGAGGAGATAGGAAGTCACAGGCAGGAGTACCCAGCAGAAGAACAGCTGGCCAGATGTTCCCGGGTGCTTTGAGGGTGAAGCACCACCAAGGCAGTCTCTAGCCTTTGATGTATAGGAGGAACTGACACTGCTGGCTTTTTTCCTGCTTTTAGCAGAAGATTTGTTGTCTTGGTGTTTTGTATAAATCTCTAAATATTTTTAAGTGGGCTTGGTAATATTTACATAGTGAAAGGGAAGGAGATTTTTGCTTTTGTGAATCCAGAGTCGATCTTACTACAGCTGTCAGCGGAAAGGTCAACCTAAAAATGCTTTTCCTAGTGTGTAATCAATTGAAGAAATACACTGAGGTAGTAATCGGTGGTTACACGTCCTTCTGGAAGGACAGAAGGACGTCTGTAAGCCAGCTCACAGAGGTGTCTCCTCAGACAGGTACTGCTTGGTGAAATCCTTTATGATTTTGAAAATGGGACGCAGAGGATGTGTGTTGGGTTTGCGGTGGATACAGGGTTCAGGCTCCTTGGAGAAAGGGTTGCCAATCCCAGTCGTGTGGAGACACGTGAGAAATACCTGGCAGAAAGATGCCGCTTTGAAAGGATGGGTGCGAAGTGTTCTGCTGAGGTGTTAATAATTGTCTGCACAGGTATGAGGGGATGGAAAATGGGGCACAGGAGTGTGTTGGCAGGAAAGGAAATGAGTGTTGGAGGAGGTTAATTGAGAAGTGAATCAGCCGTGCTGGTTGTGGTGGGAGAAGGATTAACCTGTGGAGATACACAAACGCACATAAACCGTGATAGTGTGAGGCCTCACTGGACTCTTGTGCCCATTTTGGATCCTTTTTCAAGATAAGTGTGGTCTGACTGGAGAGTGGAACTGTCAGAGATAGAAGTTCTGCAAGGAAATACTGAATATTGGCTGTTGAAGGAGAGGAGTGGGTGGTGTGAGAGCACCCTTTGAAAATCTAAAAATTTGCAGCAGAGGGGGAATAAACTGCCCATCTCCTGTGGGAATTAGAGACAGAGCTTAAAACCCAGCGAGGGAGCTCTGCTGGGCATCAGGGCTGCTGCTGGGGATGCTGTGAGGAGCTGGTCCCTCCCCAGGAGCAGCGGGTGGGCTGGGTGGCTGCGTAAGGCTTTTGGCACTTCTGCTGAGCAGTCTGCTGCCGAATTGTTGTGTGAGCATGCAGCCGACCTCACCTATTAACTGTAATTGATTATAACGATGGTTAATTTAATGAGTTTGTGTATTCAGTGCCTTAGCAGTGTGCATCGTTTGACTCAGGCATGCGCACAGCTGATAGAAGATTAAAACTTACTGCTGATAACTGATGCTCTGCCTTTATTTTGGATTTGGTCAGGCCTTTATGTTCAGAGTCAAACGGCTACAAGTTGCCGTGTGGGTGCAGGCACAGGATAGATCCAAAGAGGACTTTAGCAGGGCCTTACTTCGGTGTGGTGCTGGCTCTTCTCCTGGCTGTTTCCACTCGCACTCAGGAATTGAGTAAATGAGGTGAGCAAAGACCAGTAAATGGTTGTACTGGGTGTCCTGATAAACAGCTGCTGGATATAGATCTCGCCCGCCAGGCAGCGTGCACCCTGGCCGTTTCCCTCAGCGCCTGGAGAGCTCTAACGGCGGCAACACGTCTCGATGGTTTTCAAGCTCCCGCACGCTGTGGAACGTGCACAAAATTCCTGCCGTGGATTTGGGGCGGGGAGGGGAAGATGATTCACGTCTTCCTGGTTGCCTCCGATGCTTTGTAATTAGAGACAGTCTTTAATGAGACAAGATAAATATAGTGGATGCAATTGCTTTTTTTTTTTCCTCTTTGGAAATACAATCTCAACTAGTGTTACGCCCAAGGGTGAATGATAAGCGTGTTCTCGGTGGTGACGTGTGGCACGGCTTGGACCACGGCCTTGGCCAGTGGCAGGAAGCACCCGAGTACAAGAAGTCCTGCAAGTTACTGAAAAAAGTATTGCAAAGTGCTGTGCTTGTGAAGCATGTTTCTTATACTGCAATGAAGTGTCTCGAAAGGGGATGGAGAAGAAGCTACAGAAAGTAGTGTATCTTAGGAAAACGGAATATAAGGATCTCCAAACATTTTACGTGGAAAAGAGCAGAGTATCCGAGTTGGGTTTTTGCTGTCGCTTCTGCTTTTCCTTAATTGCTCTGAGTTAAACCACCTTTACCTTGTACCGAAATATATGGGTGAATTCTCATGGATAATAACCACGCTGACTGGAGGGCAGCGTCTTAATACCCGCAGTAACACACCTGATAACGCCTTCACGGCTGGCTGCAACCTGGCCGGGGCTGCTGCGACAGAACCTGGGGCTTCCCGGGGGTGC
>NW_009700360.1:16946-19103 GCF_000703405.1 Apaloderma vittatum | reverse complement strand
TGCGATAGCTGCAAACGGCCTCGTCCTTGCCAGAGTTTGCCTTGTGCTAACTGGGTCAGGCCAAGTATGTTTTTCTTCCCTGGGTGAGGTAAGGTGTGAACAAGTCAATCGCTGGAAGCAGTGTTGGGTGCTAGGTGGGACTTGAGGTGCCCAGGATGTTGTTGGGTGAAGGATATACCCCAGGATTTGTGTTTCTCGGTGGGAAAAGGTCCTGTTGCCCCGTAGCAGCCCTTGAGGGCAGGAGGAAGACTTAGGAGCAGGGACGTCTCTTGTGTGTTCTCATTCTTGCTTTGTGGCAGGATTTTTGATTTGCCAGTCTGGTGCCCTCTCTGAGGGTCGCTGCTGATGCGCGAGGCGTTGCGTGGGGCAGGCAGCACCAAGCAGGCTCTTTACGGAGCGAGGGTCGGGAGCATGGAGGTGCCCGCTGGAGCGGAGGCGTTTGGCCCGGCGGTGCCGCTGAGGGGTGCGCTGTGCTTTCAGTCCCGGTGAGAATCCCACAAGGCAAACTCTTCCGCACTTCCGCGGGCACACACAATCTGATCTGTGCTGAAATGTGGTGAGAGAAGGGGTGTGTTTGCCAGAAGAGGAAGGAGAATTGGAAGTTGAAGAGGAAGCTGTTTGCATTAAGCTCAAACTTTTAGTGCAAAGGCTGCATCTCTTTGGTTCTGTTAGAAAGCGAAGTGGTTCCTTCCTACCCTTTTATTTTAGCTTGTCATAATAGAAAAACTTCGTTAATCAAGACAGACATTCCTTCGTCCTCTCATGAGTTGTGTCCAAAGTGCAGGGAAGAATGAGGCATTGTGCCCGAAATCACCTCCCAGCCTGGGGATAGAGGGAGGGAAGGGGAGCAGAAAGTGGGGGAGAACTGTCGGAGTACTCATAGAGCGGACAAGTGTGCTCCTCCCGTGCCGTTTGTCCAAGGGGGAGCCTCTCGGAGTTGCCCTCTTCCCAGAAATCCCTCCCCGTTCTGCTGGCTCCCAGTGGTGATTCACTCCTTTGTCTTCTGCTTCCAAGCTGCTTTTTGGGAAGCGTCCTGCTTTCCGAGCACTGTGAGGATTAACCGTGCCCCACTGCTTCTGTAGCTCGAGTTCTACCAGAGCCCCCAGGACTCGGTCCCAGTGTCCCTTTCCCTGCTAATAAAGGCACTTCTGGGCGGCGCTGGGGATGCGACAAGTGCACGGCAGCGACGTGCGAGGGCTCGGGGCCGGGTACGAGCGACATGTGTGATTGGAAGTGACAAATGTAGAGAAGCGATTTGCTGGAGCCTGTGCTTCTGGTGGTTCATCGCAGGGAAGGAAGCGGCCCTTCCCTGCCCTGTTTTTGGGCCAAGGAGGTACTGACACTGTACTTTGTGTAGCCTGTGGACAGAAGGGCTCTTTTCAGGAAGTTTCTCTGCTTTTTGGATACCTTTTTCCCAACACTCAGTGTAGTTAATGGAACCTCTCCTGCAGCGTGTGTACTTTGAGAAACAGAATCACCTGATTTGGTGATTACTTCTGGAGGCAGGCGTGACAAGGAGGATAACTGTTCCCTTCCCCCTGCCGCAGGGTCGGGAAGCCCAGGCTCCTGCGATGAGCTCACCGATTCCATTGCCATGAGCTAGTGAAGCTGTTGCTCTTCCTCCTGCCTGCAGTCCTGGGCGACCCAGCTCCTTCCCGGGGGAGCAGCTCCTGAGCCAAGCACAGGCAGACGGCGGCAGTTGATGGGAAAAGTGATTTACATTTGCAATTTATTATTATTTACATAGCCAATATGGAGCAGTTGCTGGCGAAAACAGGCCTTATAAAGGAACCTTGGACCGCAGGCCCGTGTTTGGTTCAGAGGGTCTGCCTGGAGTCGCGTATGCAAATCGTTTCTAAAGCCATCTCAGGAGGCTGCTGTGCGTGCCTGCGCTTCACCTCGGTTGTTTTCACGGGGTCCTTAAAGGCTCCCTGGGAAGGCAGCGAGTGGTAGGGGCCGTGTGGCGGTGACGTGGTGCAGAGCTCCGCGGGGCTGGCGTTGTGCTGCTGGGGAGCGCGGGAGCCCCTGGGAGCGAATGCAGGGACGCTGTGTGGTCGGGCTGGTGCGGTTCCGCAGCTTCGCCCTGCGGGACGCTTGGTTTTGACACCATCTTTCTGTGCCCTTGAGCAAGCTCTCTCAGGGCTGACCTGCTTTAGG